>NC_036854.1:39022587-39035718 GCF_002910315.2 Salvelinus sp. IW2-2015
CGAGTGGAGAAACGAGAGACGAAGAGAGAGGAGGAAGAGAGAGAACGGACGAGAGACAGAGAGGACACGAAGAGAAAAAGAAGAGAGAGAGAGAGAGAGAGAGAGAGAGAGAGAGAGAGAGAGAGAGAGAGGGGAAGAGAGCGGGCTCAAAGATGACTAAGCCAAGTTGTCCAGTCTCCGTGTGAATCAACCAATGACAGGTCAGGACAGCAGGCTGAATACAGAAGGAACGGGGGTAAGCAGTCAACAGAGCTTTTCATTTCAACACTGTGTTATTTAGCGGTTTTAGAGTAGAATAAGAAGAAAATAGCTTTGTGAGATAGCTGGAAGAAATCTAATAACAGTCAAGCCAGCTAGTGAAGGATTCATAAGGTGAGGCATGATAATATCACATAATCMGTAAGGATTGTTGACAGCCAAGGGCGGCCTGGGTCAAGAGTTTGGTCCTGGCATTTTATCCACACCAGCCAACATCACTGCACGCACTTCCAAGTCTGTTAAAATAGGACTACAGATGTAATTGTATTTTATACCCATGTATTGATCCAACAGTAAATGTTATTTCCAAACAAGAAACGTTGCAGTTGTAGGCGCGGCACTCCATATCCCAAAGACATATCAAATATCTTGGGTGTAAAATACATAGTTGCTATTGAGCTGAATATTGAGTGTTGAGAAAAAAATGCCTACAGAAAGCTGAGACCCTCCTCTCTTCGGCAGGGACAAGGGGACGAAGCTCCCAAGCTGTGTTTGTCCCTCAATTGCATTTTGAAATGTTATATGGTCAGAACACATCTTTCTCTCGAGCGCATGGGAGGGCGCAGGCACAGGGGCAGGGCAGACACTTTCATTACAGGAATCATGAGGATAATGCACCAGATCATAGTTTTAGCCACCCAAAAAATAGGACGTTTTGAGTGAGGTGACAATGTAGAATTAGCTCTTTCTACGTTTATAGGCACCCATTCATTTTTTTTTTTACGATCCATGATCTAGACTGTCTGATGACAGAGTCTGAGCAGGTATTTTTGCTGATGCCGCATTTTACTTTGAAAGTGAGTTTGTGTGACCTCAGCTCACTCTTTTAGAGGGGGAGGGGGGGCCGGCCGTTGCCCACTGATTAGTATAACATAATTTTTGGGGGGATGGGTGTCAATTTCGACCAGCCCACCCAACAACAAAACAATTCCAGCCCATCTGGCATTTACCAGAATTGCCAGATGGCCAATCCCCCATGCTATCAGGACATTGGTCTAAACTGTACAGGGTTGGTCCAATACGTTTATGACACAGAGTCCTGGTTTTCATTCTACAGGCTTTTCCTGGTTTGGTATGGATTCTGACCTGTCAAGGTTTAGGTTAACGGTTGTTGTACAGTTTTGTATAGTTATGAAATAGAAACAGTGCATGTCATGAGACAGTTAAGTTCATCTTACTGATGGGGAAGGAACGGGGTATTGAACCCAAACCCCACGAGAGACCACATATGTCATAATTTGTGATGTGCATAAAACAAAACACACTATTGACCTCTAATTGACCTCTGTGCCTCTGAGCAACCGGTTAGGGTTACCCAGATGGTTAGGTGCTGTGTGTGTGTGTGTACGTGCAAGCATATGTGTGTGTGTGTCTGTGTGTGTGTGTGTGTGACGATAGCAGAGAAAGAGAGACATCTACTTTATCATCACACCAGATTAAACAGATCAAACAAAACTCTAATTCGGTCATCTCTCTCTGCAGATGAAGAGTCATTACGTCATGGGCATGAAAACATGGCACGCTACGCCAATATTACACAGCAATAACAACACGTTACATGAAAATCCCTTCTATAAGATCAGCAGTGTATTAATACCTTGTGTTCTTTTGCATGGGAATAGGTCCTGCTTTCAGTAACCGGGACACAAATGATTACTCATTACAAGACAGCCATTAGTAAAAATAGTAAAAATAAAAATAGTAAAAATACATTTTATTTTTGTTAAATGCTGCTTTTACCCCCATGTGTTCTGGCATCGGAGGAGAATGACTTGAAATGAAAGCATGCGGCCTGTATCTACTGTGATTCCTCACACATATCTATTCCGTCATATACTGTGTATGAAATAGGGTGAAGTTGTGAATGATGTAGGGTTTTATCTCGGTTGCCCTGGCCTGTTTGGCGTAACGCAGGCCTGACCCTCTCTCCCCTCCACCCCGTTGGACTATCTCAGACTTCCCCCTGCATTGTTGGCCTATCGCCGTCCTTGCCAGGCCGCGGTTCATAATACCTTGAGCACCGTGATCACGCTGGGCGGATAGCTTAATCCCACCATGTTGGACGTCCGGCGGTACATCCTGTCAGGGAGAGATAACACACACGCACACACACACACACACACAATGTTAGGACACCCAGAGAGCCAAGGACCACTGATTGGTGGAGGTGGACGTGAGGTGATGGCTCGTGGTATTAGCATTTCAAGGGTACAGGAAGGATGGTTCTGGGGGAAATACCTCACAACAGGGATGTGATGGGTGACCTTCCCAATGCTTATCATCTAGGCTGGGGTTTACCCTTCTACTGTGAAACTGATACATACTGTATGCTATCAAATACACCCACCCAGGGCTTGGGCAGAGATTGCTGGATGCTGGATGCAGACACTTTCATGTAGGGTTCTTTATGATAAGGGATTCTCTACAGGACAAAATTACTTTGATGGCTCCATTGACAGGAGGCCAAAATATGATACTCCCATCCATTAAAGGGATACATCAGGATGTTGACAACAAGGCCCTTAATCTACTTCCCCAGAGGCAGATGAACCCGTGGATACCATTTGTATGTCTCTGTGTCCAGTATGATGGAAGTTAGAAGTAGTTTCGTGAGCCAATTCTAACTAGCATTCGCGCAATGACTGGAAGTCTATGGGTAACTGCTAYCATGAGATAACCTTGGGACCCAGAAGCAAATCTTAAATGCAAGCTACTTGATTTGATTATGGGGGCTGTTATTGCTAACAATCTGTCAAGAGAGACTAACAGTGAGCTGAATGTGGGATATCCTAATTCATTATGAAATTCACCGACCATATACACTACAAAAGTATGTGGACACTCCTTCAAATCAGTGGATTTAGCTATTTCAGTCACACCTGTTGCTGACAGGTATATACAATCGAGCACACAGCCATACAATCTCCATAGACAAACATTGAGAGTAAAATGGCCTAACTGAAGAGCTCAGTGARTTTCAAGGTGGCACTGTCATAGGATGCCACCTTTCTAACAAGTCAGTTCGTTAAATTCCTGACCTGCTAGAGCTGCCCCGGTCAACTGTAAGTGCTGTTATTGTGAAGTGGAAACGTCTGGGAGTAATAAAGGTTCAGCCGTGAAGTGGTAGGCCACACAAGCTCACAGAACGGGATCGCCGAATGCTGAAATTCACTCAATATCAACAGTTTGGGGAAGGCCCTTTCCTGTTTTAGCATGACATTGCCCCCATGCACAAAGCGAGTTCCATACWGAAATGGTGTGTCGAGATCGGTGTGGAAGAACTTGACTAGCCTGCATAGAGCCCCGACCTCAACCCCATCGAACACCTTTGGGATGAATTGGAACACCGACTGCGAGACAGGCCTAATCGCCCAACATCAGTGCCCGATCTCACTAATGCTCTTGTGGCTGAATGGAAGCCGCTGCAGCAATGTTCCAACATCTAGTGGAAAGCCTTCCCAGAACAGTGGAGAATGTTATAGCAGCAAAGGGTGGACCAACTCCATATTATTGCCCATGATTTTGGAATGAGATGTTCCATCCTTTTGGCCATCTAGTGTATTTGTAGGATAATCGACCTCTTCACAAATACACTGAGAGTGTGTTACTGTCAGTGCTGATCTCCCATTTTAGTAAACATGCTACATGTTCGGAGGACATTGGATGACAAACTAACCTCTCAACAAATATCCCAGCCTGCACTGCGTGTACGATGCTGCGGAAGCGCGGTTTCTCTTCGGTCCGGCGCAGCATCAGACCCATCTGACGCGTGAAGGTGGAGGCCAGCCAATCACGCACCTCCGACGGCACGGAGTCCGACTGGATGTCACTGAGCTCATCCTCCGTGTCCACCAATCGCCTGCGGAGAGGGACGGACACACGCACACACACATATATGTGCAAATACATGCATGGACGCACAAGTATGCATTCATGCATGTACACACACACCACACACACACACACACACACACACACACACACACACACACACACACACACACACACACACACACACACACACACACACACACACACACACACACACACACACACACACACACACACACGCACTTGATACGTTTTTCATTAAAACCTAATTCTGCTCTCTTTCTCTCTAACAAATATGTGTAGACAGAGGAGGAGAGAGAGAGAGAGAAACCTTACTGAAAAACCATGTGATGATATTTCACATGAAGTTTCACATGTGGGTTTTCACGTGATCACATACAATTTCACATGTTAATGTCACGACTTCGACCGAGGCAGGCTCTCCTTCCTGTTCGGGTGGCGTTCGGCGGTCGTCGTCACCGGCCTATTAGCTGCCACTGATCCTTTTTCCCCCCTCCCTATGTGTTTATTGGGCGCACCTGTTTTGTATGAGGGTTAATTAGTTGGGCTTATTTAATCAGCCGGCATACACGTTTCTTTGTGCGGGATTGTTTGTATGTAAGTTGGTGTTGGTTTTGTGCTTCATGTTTCTGGACATTATTCATTCCCCACGTGTCTGGGGTAGTTTATTAGTGTACACCCAGTGTGTTAGTAGGGTGGCCTAGTTTGTCCGTGTTCATTAAAGAACATTTGTTTTGCAATTGCTGCTCCTGCGCCTTTTCCTTCACACTCCGACACCCAGGCCTTACAGTTAAATCATGTGAAGCAATGGTTTTGGAACACTTCACGTGATGATATTTCAAATAAAATTTCACATGGATATTTTTCACATAAAATAAAACATTCATTATGATGTCCCCGGAACGTCAAGTGGTCGCAGTGTTTTCAACTTACATATTCGACACATGATTACATTGTTTATGTTTATTTATACTGTAATTATTATTCAACATGTCCTCATCTGGGATTTMAACTTACAACCTCTTGGTTCATGGCATTTCGATCTTCCTGCTACGTCACCATGTCGGTGTCAATAACTAATTTCAACTGTATTCCAACACTTTGGTCAAAAATACAAATTGCTGAAATAAGTCAATGAAATCAATAATGAGAGAATAAACCGATTAACTGAAATAACAGTGCAGATGTCACTCTTTTGCTAAGTGCAGAGATGTATTATAGGTAATGAATCTGTAGGAGACTTCTGTAAATGAAAACTTTGTGGCGCATCAGAAAGATCAGCGTACCCCAAATCAGAGATGGTGAGTTTAAATCCCAGGTGGGATCATATTGAAAGGTCGGCACTAAGTGATCATGTCAAGTGTATTCATATTGATTAAAGATGTTTACACTATTTTAGCTGAACAGCGTACCACTTACCTTAAAACACCCATACTATTTAATTACTCCCCTTCCCAAAAAACACATGTGAAATGTTTCCCATGTGAAAATCTAATTTCATATGTGAAATCGCATTTTCACATCTTTTAAATTAGAGTTCACATGTTAACACCACCTTTCCGCATGTGAGGAGAATAACATTATCATTTAAAAATGATCATTTTCATATGTGAAAACCTAAATCTCACATGTGGAATTTAATTTTCATGTGAAAAACATTCACATGTGAAAATCTAACTTGAAGTTTTACATGTGAAAATGTTGTCAAATGTGTAGTTTCATGGTATCACTTGTTGAAAATGTGGGTCCTCATGTTGCCACATGTACTTCACATTAGATCATGTTTTCACGTGCTCAACGTTTTCATATCTGTAGTTTCATGGTATCACTTGTTGCTTTTACATATTGTCACGTTTTGACATTCATTTCATCTAAGATCACGTGTTACATTCATGTGGTTTTTCCATAAAGGAGAGAGAAAGAGCAGGAGCGTAAGAGAGAGATGGAGATAGAGAAAGAGAAGGAGAAAATAACATTCAATAGGACAGAACATTTTGAGAAATAACTCGGCTCACACAGAATATGTCAGATACTGTATGTAATGTGCATAGTGGTATTGACCAATCTACTGGACAGTTGTGCCAATGATAAGATATCCATACCGTGTCTCCTCAATGTACACAGACTCCAGGACTGAGGCTGCATACTCCAAGTTCTTCTTGAGGTCGACGACGGACGCCTCTCCTCGTTCCAACTGTTTCACCAAGCATCGCAACCTGGAGAAAGGCAACAAAAACACATCTCATGAGTTTTCATGCTTTTACAGTTGCAGGCACTAAAYGTTAGACTGTGCCACCGTACTGGCAGAACAATTGCCGTAATGCGTGTGTTTTTATGCATGTGCTACTAAGCGTGGCTTATTTTTCAGAATTAAGTGGACTTGTTACATCACACACTACCCTGAAAAAGAGCAATAGCATACATTAATTCCAATGTCCTGTGGCTGTATACCAAAACAACACATGCCATGATGACTACATAAAAAAACTGTTGTCCTGAAAGTAAAAAGGCATATGTGGATCACAATCCTATTTGGTTATGGTAAAGGTAGACAGAGATCTACATTTAGACAGTCACCTGGTGCACCTCCATGCCACACCCACCAATGGCACAGAGACAGCAGCTTCACTACTAGCCCTGTGCTAACTATGTTTGTAATATATTAACAAAACATGATTAAACAATGAATTAACGTGTTTGACACCTTACTGAGGGATGTGAAGGTTCGAGTAACTGGTAGATGAACAGAATGTTTGGTCAAGTTAAATAAATAAGGAAGGATGCCAGGTTAACTAAGGAGAGAGGAAGCTATTCAGCTGTGTATTCATGCATGCCACACTGTTGGCTGGACATGCAGTATGACACATACACACACGCAGATCTAACAGCCAATAGAGGCCTGCTAGCCAAAGCCCACTCTGCCAGAGTCTAAATCCCAGCAATCACAATCCCCTTAAAGAGCCAGTCCAGTCTGCCCTGATACAACAAGCCACAGCTGCTTTCAAATGGCACAAATGCCCAAGTCACAGTCCATTTGTACAGACATGTAGGTTTTGTAAAAGGAGAACTCAGGCTAGGATTCAATCCAACACAGATTAACACCCTGCACACAGCAATAGACTTTTAAAAGCAATTTCCCTGACATTCACGAGATCACGTTCACTGTAAATGCTGAGGATGTCAGTTCAAGCTGAAATCACCATTAACCATCAGCCACAGCATAAAGGTCTTTTTTTCAGCATTTAAAAAAAATCCTGGTCTCTTTCCAACAATTCCTAACCCTGGTGTGCTGGCTGAACTCTAAGCTATTTGATACACAAGTCAATAATATAGGGAAACTAAGGAGAATAGAGCAGAGATCTGCAGGGGTATTTCATGCTTTTTAAAAGAGAAAAATCCCATTTAATCAGAATGCCCAGCCAAGAACACTGAGGTCAGAGGATACTGATCACCTCATCAAAACAGCATCGTAACTATCATACGATTACACAGTTGGATGATTGACAGATTGTTGTTATGGTAACAGCGGTCTACACTGTCATCGCTACAATCCACAGGTCCTCTGAGATTATTTCTAGTCTTTCTCATCCTCTTGGACTACACAGGCTTGTGAACTGGCACACAGACAGGGGAAAACACTAGCAAGACACACATACACACGCTTACGCACACACATACACAAACACACACCAGCTGACATGAAAGAAAAAAATTGCCTGGATAAAGAAAAAGCTAAATTGGAACTACAAAGAGCAAACAGTGATAATGGTGCTGCAAACAAAGCCCAGTAAAAAGCAGCTCAGGTGTAAGGCAGAGAGCTGATTGGTATTTACAGCAGGAGCATCTGGGAAAGCAGTATGTGACACTATAATAACTCTTCCTAACTAGACTAAAGATTAGCTGCCGCTAATGACTCTCACCTCTACACACCTCTGCTTGATTATTGCACTGACTGTGTGTGTGTGTGCAAGTGTGTGTGTGTGTGTGTGTGTGTGTGTGTGTGTGTGTGTGTGTTGTTCTTGAATGCATGACGTTTGTGTATCTATTTCTTCATGCGAAATGTGATTGTGAATATGGGTGAGACTTTTTAAATGCATGCTGTACTGTCTGTGCAGTTTTTAGGTGTGTGTTTGTACTGTATGTGAGTGTGTGTGTACAGGCTAGTCTCATGGACTAGACGTAACATAGTAAATGTAAATCCGGGACATATAACGTGAATGTCTGGCAACCTAAAGGTTGTGTGTTCGAATCTCATCACAGACAACTTTAGCATTTTAGCACCTTCGCAACTACGTACTACTTTTTAGTTACTTTGCAACTACTTAGCATGTTAGCTAACCTTTCTACTAACCCTAATCCTAACCTCAACTCTAACCTTAACCCTAACGTTAGATTTAGCCGCCTAGCTAACGTTGGCCACAACAAATTGTAAATCGTAACATATCATAGCTATTGCAAATTCATAACATACCGCACAAATTACAATTCGTAATATATCATACCAGTTGTAGTTTGTAACATATCACATGAAAATTAATACATAGCATAGCAAACTTAACATAGTATACTAATTTGAGTGGCCCAGATGTTTCATCTGCCCCTGAGTCCAGGTTGGTGTGTATCTGTGCTTTGTTGACAGCTGGTCTGTTGACGTCGTCAATGTCACCTTCATAATAAGTATGACACAATGTCACAAGTGTAAGGGTTTATATGTCAGCTCTGGTGATGAAAGCAGAATTTGTGTTTGAGTGTACACGTTTAGGCTCTAATGTGTGAGTGCGAGTGCATCAGAGTGTAATTGTAGGTAAAAGTGTCTGTGTGTAAATGCATGACTAATATGTGAGCACATGAGCACAATGTGTGTTTTAAGTGTGTCTGTGTATGTCTGTGTGTGTTTGTTAGGGAGTGTGTGGGGCACACATGGGGACAGGTTTGACCCAATTCTTCCCACAGCTGCTTGGGCCACACAAGGTACAAACAGACGGGGGAGAGAGATGAAGGGTGAAATCACAAATGCTCTACTCCATGGATTTAACTGTGTGGTTATTCACTTCTCCTTCTGCCATTACAGGAGAAGAAACTAAGAGGAATATTTGAACCTAGAATTTCTAGTCATTACACTCCTATTTGATCTAGCGGTAGATAAGGTAGCTCTTGTGGCAGAATAATCCGTAAGGTCACAGTAATTTGGTATGATAAACCTTTTAGCAAATAAGGCACATATCTATCTATCATGGTTCCACCTGTCAGCAGAGGGCGGCAGAGACCGTTCTAGATACATTAACGACCCTCAGGTGTGTCCTATTTACTCAATATGATTTTCCCGCTAAAATAGGTGTGCTTTCTGTTGTCCTTTGCAGAAGCTTGAATTGTTTACTGTGTGTGGTTGTTAACTGAGTGAGTTTTCGAGACTTAGTGTTTGTTGTTTTTTCAAGTGTACTGTGATCCTGCGGCTATCGTTTCTTAGTAAGTATTATGTTAATCCTTAACCACTGATTCCTCGTCTGGTCTCTTCTTTGCACCTGGGTCCAACCTCACCACGTCACAATATCTTGATGAAAATACATTAATTGCCCCATTCACTGTTCTGTAGAAAAACACTGGGCCAAGTTCATAATAGGTTGACTGAACAACCTACTGTTAGAGAACCTGACTCCCAGACACAGTCGTTTGAATCCATTTTACCGCCGGAACACGGTGGAGATTGGAGATCATAGCAACAGAAACAACGACACCATAGACTCTCCAGTTCRTTCTTAGTAACATGAAACAGTCTCAGGTCTATCAAAGAACTCACACACACACACCTCGACAAAATGCTTTTCACTAGTCCTCATATTTATATACTCTTCTTTACCCTGGTGAAATAAGTCTACCGATTTTATAATTTTACCGTTAATAAAATTCACCCACACAAAGGAAAAAGAACATGGTGTTTTAATGATGATATTGAAATCAGCCAAGCGTCAAAAACCTGCCTTTCCCTCTCTATCTCCCAGAGGATTCCCGTCTGCTCTCTAGCAGACAAACACATAATCAATGAGTCATGTCAATGTCATCCCATTAAATGATTACAGTTTACCAGAAGCCTCTCTGATTGGGAAAGATAAGAGGGAAAATTAGATGGAAAAGGCAACAGGCGATAACTACAGAAGAACCTGCAACTGAACAATAACATGCCCTTTCAATAGTGAGAAGGGTTATCATGTGAATATGAATTCATCCTATATTATTGTACCTCATCACTAGTCATAGACACCTGTTCTGGGTACTGTGGATGTGTTTCAAATGGCACTCTATTCCTTTCAGCCAGATCACCCGTGATCCAAGGTGATAGTCGACGTTCATCCGGGTCCGCAGGACGTTGTGAGATGCCTTCAAAACCGGCCACTATGGGCATCTGTGAGCGCTATTACCATCAAGTAGGGTTGCGGCTTGCTAGGGAGTTGTGGATGGGCTCAGAGGGTTGTTTTAATTTTTGTTCCGTAAACCGCAAGCTCTGGCTCCGAGGATTGTGTGTTCAATCCCAGTGCTAGGCAGTCATTTTTATTTGGATTGTTTTAACCCTATCCCAAACCTTAACCCTTACCTTAACCTTCAGAATGAATGCCTAAAACTTATTGTTTTAACCCTATCCCAAACCTTAACCCTTACCTGAACCATTCAGAATGAATGCCTAAACTTATTGTTTTAACCCTATCCTAAACCTTAACCATTCAGAATGAATGCCTACACTTATTGTTTTAACCCTATCCTAAACCTTAACCCTTACCTTAACCATTCAGAATGAATGCCTAAACTTAACCGTAGAAATTGTAAGTTTATAACCCTAGCGGAGGGGAACTGACCTTCCACAGAGTTGCATTATTTTTCAAAGATGCATAGAGCCCTGAGTTGATTATCCCTTTTAAAATGCTCTAGAATGCCCTTCAAGCCAATCAGATACGAGTATTCAAAAATGCCATGGTATTAGACAAGGTAAAGAATGGGCCACATGTCATTCCGAGCTTAAATAGTATGCCTCAACCCATTTTCTCTGCAAAATGCTTTGATGGTCAACAGAGCTGATCATGGACTTTTGGATCTCAGACAAATGGAATTTCTATTGTTTTGTAAATAATTACAGAATACAGTTCACTGATACACTTATTCACAATAATTAGTAAAGCCTGAGTCACCTTCGAAGCTTAGACATAAGGGAATGTACATGAAAACAGTATACAATAAGTATACTGGAAAATGTATTGGTGCCTCTGCATTAGCATTATAAATGACAATATCTTCTGAATTGTATGTATTAATCAGACATTTATTTGACCAGACATTTACTATAGGCAAGCATTGATCAACATGAACACACTCTGAAATAAGAGACCTCATTTGACATAAAAAAATTCATATTAGATCCATAAGCCTAATACAGGTACCACAGCGGGCAGGACCCATTGAGGAGACAAATCCAGATAGGRTTCCTCCTTGTCAGGCCTCTAACACTGAGCAGATAGGGGTCCTGGACAGCTCGCACAGCTTCCCCAAATACGGCGCTGGATCCAGGAGCCCGCCTACGTAGCCTGTAATATTTGTGAAAAAGTACATTTTTGTTAAATGGGTAGTGAATTTAATTTCCTTTTATTTACTCTTCTGTTACGATACTATCAATTCAATGATGAAGTGATCTATTCATTCTACAATGTGTTTTCGGATGTTTCTGAGGTACTCAATTTGAAATATGCTGTACTTGGTTGTGCATTTTTTTGTGTGTGACTGAAATGCTCGACTGATGCAATAAATAGCAATGTTGGGTCTGTCTTCACAGTCTTCACAGCATATCCCCCATCCTTTGCCTTGGGAAAGCTGATTTTGTATCACAGCATTCCTGTTGCGGTGGTTGCCTGGGAAGCTGTGCAGACAGAATAGACGTTGAATTTTCTAATTATAGCTTGGTCTATCATTACAGCTTGGTGTAATGAGGTGGAAAGTGAAATAATAATATTTACGTTGGCAGTTCTAAGACTCAATGTAGGGGGCTTAGGGATGAAAGAACAAAAACCGTATAGTGACTATCAAGTGTGTTACAGAAAATATACCATTCACCAGTCAAAGCAGCCATAGCCACAGTTGCATTATCTAACGTTAGCCTCCCAATCCCGCCAAAATGTTACCTAGGTTATGCTCAGCGCTTGCAAGATCTAATGTCAAGTATGATACAAGGTTAGCTTCCTGGCAAGACCCATCAAATGTTCTCCTCAATTGATAAAGCAACTTCGCTCGAAATGTGCGCGGCACACGCTTGACATGATCATAGTTTTCAGTGCAGCCTGTCCACCCGAAATGAAAAGCAGCCACTGCTGTCAGGATGTCTTCATCTTTCGGAAAATAGTGTAAGGTTAATTTTACACTATGGCATCCAGTCAGAACACAGTGTGCTTTTTCCGGCATGCTGGTAAGTAGCTTGCTAGCTAACATTCACACCACAGACGAAAGGTTACCGGTATCTTTGGTCATACGTTCTGCTTGAGCTAGCTGTTAGTAGCTAGCTTACTGTTTGTAAACAAAGCCAAAGCAAGGCATAGACGCACATGTGATGACAGTTTTAAGGTGGTACATATTTAAATTAGTTAAGATGATATGACACTACCATTGGTGTATTACATTTCTGGCTTTATGTGACGTTGCATAAAGCCGGAAGCAAATCCTTGGTAATGCCTGCCTCCTGAATCCAAGTGTTTGACAAAGGGGGAGGGGACAAATAACGTTATGATTAAACTTGATCAATGTATCAGGTACAGTCATTGTTCATACTTGGGCACCCTACTTTGAACTAGTTTCATGCAAATATCATCCAGTTTGATGAAAAATACGATTTTCATTGTTCGGGACCTTTAAGATTGATTTTCCATTTAGATTTATATGTCAAACATTTGAAATACATGGAGGGAATCAAAATATATCTGAAAGACTTGTGTTAATTACGGCTACTCTTTTATGTTCAGGCCCACTTTCAAAACACATACACACACA
>NC_036854.1:39039734-39065115 GCF_002910315.2 Salvelinus sp. IW2-2015
CACACACACACACACACCACACACACACACACACACACACACACACACACACACACTGCTATTAGACATCTATATCCCTCCTGTCATCTCACCTCAAGGCATATGGAAGAAGGAGTATTAAAAATATCATCTTGCTTTGAGTGAAAGAAGAATGACCACAGATAAGAGAACAAAAATCTCCCCAGTGTTTTACCTCTCCACATTACCCTGTGTGTTGTGTGTGATGTCTGTCTCTGATTGTGTGTGTGTGTTGTGTGTGTGTGTGTGTGTGTGTGTGTGTGTGTGTGTGTGTGTGTGGTGTGTGTGTGTGTGCGTGCGTGCGTGCGTGCGTGCGTGCGTGCGTGCGTGCGTGCGTGCGTGCCGCGCGCGCGCGTGTGTGAGTGCGCGTGTGTGTGTGTGCATGCATGAATTGATACGTGTGCGTCCATGCATGTATTTGGACATACATGTGTGTGTGCGTGTGTCGTCCCTCTCCACAGGCGTGTTTGAGTATAAGTGCCTGCCTGTGTGTATGCATTTGCTCGTCTGTGTGTACGTGTGTGCGCGGGTGAGTGCTTGTGTGTGCGCACATATGTCCTAGCATGCACATTGTCTCTGTATTGATCGTACCCAGCAGTAAAGTGTCACACCAGAGCCACATGACTGGTTGTGTTGAAGGCCCTTGTCTCTAAGTAAGGCTGTGAATACCTTTTACTTATAGATTTCACTAGGAACCCCCCTGCGTAAGAGTTATTAACATGCAAGCCATGGAGCCGGGTAACAAGACGCTGCATATTCGACCATCCAATAAAGGTTTTCCAATAGTTTCATTAAATGAATATTGATATTTCAAATAACCTCCAACCTGTGTGACAAAGGGCTCAATTCATTCCGTACTGCCGAAGTTCAGTGCTATAACGCGTTTGAAATGTAACACTAGAAGCGCCAAGTAAGTCATAATGACTGCATATTAATTTAATGGAAATATCTACCATTTTTAAAGTAATGCGGCCTCCGTCCTTGACGTTTCCTAAATAAGTCTATTGAAACATGCTTGTTGTTAGAATTTCACTATCACAAACAGAATTGGTGTTTTAAGCAGTGTTATCATTTTTTTGGGTGCGACATCATTTATTTTCCACCTCATTCACCACCAGTCAGCTGCGCAGCTGATGATGGTCCACTACTTCTCTGATAGAGTTCAGTGTGTCAAATCGGAGGCGTGTTGTCCGGGCCTTTGGCAGTCTCTATGGGAGTGCCACAGGGTTCAATTCTTGGGCCGACTCTCTTCTCTGTATACATCAATGATGTCGCTCTTGCTGCTGGTGAGTCTCTGATCCACCTCTACGCAGACGACACCATTCTGTATACTTTGGCCCGTCTTTGGACACTGTGTTAAACACCCGCCAGACGAGCTTCAATGCCATACAACTCTCCTTCCGTGGCCTCCAATTGCTCTTAAATACAAGTAAAACTAAATGCATGCTCTTCAACCGATCGCTGCCTGCACCTGCCCGCCCATCCAACATAACTACTCTGGACGGCTCTGACTTAGAATATGTGGACAACTACAAATACCTAGGTGTCTGGTTAGACTGTAAACTCTCCTTCCAGACTCACATCAAATATCTCCAATCCAAAGTTAAATCTAGAACTGGCTTCCTATTTCGCAACAAAGCATCCTTCACTCATGCTTCCAAACATACCCTTGTAAAACTGACTATCCTACCGATCCTCAACTTCGGCGATGTCATTTACAAAATAGCTCCAATACCCTACTCAATAAATTGGATGCAGTCTATCACAGTGTCATCCGTTTTGTCACCAAAGCCTCATATACTACCCACCACTGCGACCTGTACGCTCTCATTGGCTGGCCCTCGCTTCATACTTGTCGCCAAACCACTGGCTCCAGGTCATCTACAAGACCCTGCAAGGTAAAGTCCACCCTTATCTCAGCTCACTGGTGCGTGCGTGCGTGCGTGCGTGCGTGCGCGCGTGTGAGTGCGCGTGTGTGTGTGTGCATGCATGAATTGATACGTGTGCGTCCATGCATGTATTTGGACATACATGTGTGTGTGCGTGTGTCCGTCCCTCTCCACAGGCGTGTTTGAGTATAAGTGCCTGCCTGTGTGTATGCATTTGCTCGTCTGTGTGTACGTGTGTGCGCGGGTGAGTGCTTGTGTGTGCGCACATATGTCCTAGCATGCACATTGTCTCTGTATTGATCGTACCCAGCAGTAAAGTGTCACACCAGAGCCACATGACTGGTTGTGTTGAAGGCCCCTTGTCTCTAAGTAAGGCTGTGAATACCTTTTACTTATAGATTTCACTAGGAACCCCCCTGCGTAAGAGTTATTAACATGCAAGCCATGGAGCCGGGTAACAAGACGCTGCATATTCGACCATCCAATAAAGGTTTTCCAATAGTTTCATTAAATGAATATTGATATTTCAAATAACCTCCAACCTGTGTGACAAAGGGCTCAATTCATTCCGTACTGCCGAAGTTCAGTGCTATAACGCGTTTGAAATGTAACACTAGAAGCGCCAAGTAAGTCATAATGACTGCATATTAATTTCAAATGGAAATATCTACCATTTTTAAAGTAATGCGGCCCTCCGTCCTTGACGTTTCCTAAATAAGTCTATTGAACACATGCTTGTTGTTAGAATTTCACTATCACAAACAGAATTGGTGTTTTAAGCAGTGTTATCATTTTTTTGGGTGCGACATCATTTATTTTCCACCTCATTCACCACCAGTCAGCCTGCGCAGCTGATGATGGTCCACTACTTCTCTGATAGAGTTCAGTGTGTCAAATCGGAGGGCCTGTTGTCCGGGCCTTTGGCAGTCTCTATGGGAGTGCCACAGGGTTCAATTCTTGGGCCGACTCTCTTCTCTGTATACATCAATGATGTCGCTCTTGCTGCTGGTGAGTCTCTGATCCACCTCTACGCAGACGACACCATTCTGTATACTTCTGGCCCGTCTTTGGACACTGTGTTAACAACCCGCCAGACGAGCTTCAATGCCATACAACTCTCCTTCCGTGGCCTCCAATTGCTCTTAAATACAAGTAAAACTAAATGCATGCTCTTCAACCGATCGCTGCCTGCACCTGCCCGCCCATCCAACATAACTACTCTGGACGGCTCTGACTTAGAATATGTGGACAACTACAAATACCTAGGTGTCTGGTTAGACTGTAAACTCTCCTTCCAGACTCACATCAAATATCTCCAATCCAAAGTTAAATCTAGAACTGGCTTCCTATTTCGCAACAAAGCATCCTTCACTCATGCTTCCAAACATACCCTTGTAAAACTGACTATCCTACCGATCCTCAACTTCGGCGATGTCATTTACAAAATAGCCTCCAATACCCTACTCAATAAATTGGATGCAGTCTATCACAGTGTCATCCGTTTTGTCACCAAAGCCTCATATACTACCCACCACTGCGACCTGTACGCTCTCATTGGCTGGCCCTCGCTTCATACTTGTCGCCAAACCCACTGGCTCCAGGTCATCTACAAGACCCTGCAAGGTAAAGTCCACCCTTATCTCAGCTCACTGGTCACCATAGCAGCACCCACCTGTAATCACGCGCTCCAGCAGGTATATCTCTCTGGTCACCCCCAAAACCAATTCTTCCTTTGGCCGCCTCTCCTTCCAGTTCTCTGCTGCCAATGACTGGAACGAACTACAAAAATCTCTGAAACTGGAAACACTTATCTCCCTCACTAGCTTTAAGCACCAGCTGTCAGAGAAGCTCACAGATTACTGCACCTGTACATAGCCCATCTATAATTTAGCCCAAACAACTACCTCTCCCCCTACTGTATTTATTTATTTATTTATTTTGCTCCTTTGCACCCAATTATTTATATCTCTACTTTGCACATTCTTCCACTGCAAATCTACCATTCCAGTGTTTTACTTGCTATATTGTATTTTCTTCGCCACCATGGCCTTTTTTTTGCCTTTACCTCCCTTATCTCACCTCATTTGCTCACATTGTATATAGACTTATTTTTCTACTGTATTATTGACTGTATGTTTGTTTTACTCCATGTGTAACTCTGTGTTGTTGTTTGTGTCGAACTGCTTTGCTTTATCTTGGCCAGGTCGCAATTGTAAATGAGAACTTGTTCTCAACTTGCCTACCTGGTTAAATAAAGGTTAAATAAATAGAACCTACACCATAACTATATCTAAACTCATTTCACACATATATTAAATATTAGCCTAAAGACAAGATTAAATTGACAATAGTCTGATGGATGACAGTATTATCAATTGTCAAATTGTGTTTACTTTCGTTCAAGATGGTGGCAGGGCAGTTCATCTGAGCGTGTTGTGTGTCTCTATGCTTGTTTGTTTCAAGTGTTACAAGTGTTTATTAGCAAAACCGTCATAGGCTGTGAGATTTGTCATTGAACAACACTCAACGCAAAAATCAAAGCGGTAAGATTGTGAGTAAACCACACAGTGACGGTGAGAAGGAACTGTGATTCAGACTCACACTATCCACTACAACTTTCTACCATCACATCAACCACATACTGCCGATTTTCCCCTGTGTGCATTGCAGCAAAGACCGTGTTAACACCCTAGTCTACTGCTTCTACACGAGGAGACAGTGTCGGGGTGGTGCCCTCCCTGAAAGCCATGAGAGGACATATCTGTGCTGTGACAGACAGTCTAGATCAATGGTTCCCAACCAGGGGTACTAGGACCTCTGAGGGTACTTGATCTGTCCACTCCGGGTACTTGAGAAGACTCATAAGACCATAGGCCTAATGGTAAAATGTACACGAGGGGGTACTTCAGAGGTACTCTGGGCAGAGCAAAATTCACTTGGTGGTACAGTAACCAAAAAAGGTTGGAAACCACTGGTCTAGATGCGCTGGGCTGACTAGCCTTGGATACTCCTTGATGGGCAGGTTCTGCACCTGTGTTCTGCCAAGCTACAGGGGTCCTCTCCTGCCTTGCTGTGCTGTGTGGTGGAATCCGGAGGTCCGTATCTGCGCTGTGAAGGAACTAGATGCGCTGGGCTTGTTTCATCAGTTCAGCAGTTGAGGCTATTATAGACCTTCATTGCAGCCAATGCTGGACCGGTTCCATTTCACATCGATACAGCGCGATCCATGTGCTGTTGGCCAGAGAACTGATCTCTCTGCCGGCCTGCCTGCCTGCCTGCGCCTCACCTGCCTTGGTCTGTCTCTCCCATTCTGGTACAGGTGCCCTCACCACTCTCTCTCTCCCCGGAGCTTTGCTCACCTACATCATACGCATAAATTGCTGACTTTTTATTGATCTGCGGTTAGACTATTTGATTAGTGACTCTTAGGGCAATAAACAAACATGTTGCTGTTGTTAATTTTTCTGTTGTCTACCCTTGGCTTTTACAATGTTGGCGATACTTTTAGAGCCTGTTGCTCTGTGAATGAGGAAATATATGACTGTTTCTCCCTCGAGTTTTGTGAGAAACCACACGCTTGCTCRGGAAATGCACATGAGAACTATGCACATTTCTCCCAAACAATATGGGAGAAATCGGACTCTTGCGCTTAACATGTCAGAACTGTTCTCTTGGTACTTAACCATGTCTCTGGACATTACACATCTCCTGAAATATGTGGCGTTAAAAATTCTGGTGACTTTGGATTTTCGTTCAAGTGCTGTCTATAAATCCAAATGTTGTAACACCCGATCTAAACTTGACGTTATCTTGCTGCTTGTATTGTCTGGAAATGTGCAATCTAACCCAGGTCCTGACATTCTTCCCCCTGCTGAATTAAGTAGTCAGAGTGGCCTGAAGTTTTTGCATATGAATGTAAGAAGTCTTCTGCCGAAGCTTGTGAATATATGGTTAAAAACTGCTGACCCTGATGTATTTATGCTTTCTGAAACCTGGCTCAAAAAATCTATTACAGACAAAAATATTGTCATAAATGGTTACAATGTTTTTCGTACAGATCGTAAATCTAAGGTTGGTGGTGTTGCTGTATACGTAAAAGACAAGTTCTCGGTGACTTATGTTACTAAACCTAAGCAATTTGAATATCTGTCTTTGAACCTAAACCTAGGCTTATCTTTAAATATTGTTGTATCTTGTTGTTATAGACCTCCATCTGTTACTGTTGGCTCTCTGGATTGTATTTTCAAATTGTTATCACAGAATGTCAATTGTGAGTTTGTCCTGATGGGTGATCTGAATCAGGACTGGCTAACATCTAGCTCTGATCAACTCAAAATTCTATGCAATACCTATAATCTCACTCAGATTGTCAACAGTTTAACTAGGTTGAATATAAAATATCCTCTGAAATCCTCTTTGATTGATTTGATCTTAACCAATACTCCTCATCGTTTTAATGCTTCTGGTATTTTTGCAAATGACATAAGTGATCACTGTGCTATTGCCTGTGTGAGAGATGGTAAAATTCCTAAGAAATCTCCARGTGTCATTACGAAAAGAAACTGGAAGCGGTTTGATATTCCAGGTTTTTTACATGATGTATCTAGCATTGAATGGAATAGAATGGAATTAATCCCTGATGTTGAACTAGCCTTTTCTTACTTCCACAACACATTCCAGGATGTATGCAATAGGCATGCCCCTTTAAAAAAATTCAGGATTAAGGGCAGAGAGAACCCTTGGTTTACTATGGAACTTATTAAAATCATAAGGGAATGGAATGCTATGTGGGCTAAAGCAAGAGGGACTGGTTCAGCAGATGATTGGATGGCTTTTAAACATCTTCAAAATATGGGTGTGGCTATGATCCATAAATTTAAAGCAGACCACTACCTGAAATCTTCTTCAGATAATTTAAATAATCCATTCAAATTTTGGCAAGTAGTGAAAGGTTTGGAGTGCAAAAAAGATACACAGCTGCCCAAACAATTGTTGGTAGACATACAGATTGTAACTGAGAGAACCTCCATTCTGAAAGCCTTGAATCAATTTTTTTTTTTTAGATGCAAGCAGTTTATTTGAAAAGGTCAAAGGTATAATTGAGCCCCCTATGAATTTACCTGACACCCCTGTGCACTCCTTCACCAGGTTCTCCTTTTCATCCTTTGTTTCAGAAGTGCGTAAAGCCCTGAAAGAAATTGATGGGAAAAAATCCCCTGGCCCTGATGAACTAGACCCCCGCTTCCTACACCTAGCTGCAGACATCATTGCTCCCCCCTTAACATGTATTTTAACCTTAAGCTTGATGTTAAGGAAATCCCCAAGTTATGGAAATCTGCTTTTGTACTGCCTCTCCAGAAAGGTGGAGATCCTTCGCTACTTGACAACTATCGACCCATATCAAAATTGTCCTTAGTTAGTAGGCAACTAAAGGCCTACTACCAAGAAAACAACATCTAAAATGGAATGCAATCAGGTTTTAGGTCTGGCCACAGCACTGTTTCAGCAACATTGAAGGTTTTAAATGACATCCACTGTGCTCTTGACAAGAAGTTACATTGTGTGTCTGTCTTTATTGATTTGTCGAAGGCATTTGACACTGTGGACCATGCTGTGTTAGTGCAAAGGTTAAAATGTTGTGGAATTACTGGTCATCCTCTAGATTGGTTTATAAATTACCTATCAAATTGTCCACAATGTGTAATGGSGGATGGTTGTAAATCTGTGTCCATAGAGGTGTGCTCAGGTGTTCCGCAAGGTTCTATTTTGGGCCCACTGTTGTTCATTTTGTATATCAACAACATTGGGGATCTTATTGAAACAGCAGATGTTCATTTTAATGCAGATGACACTGTTCTTTATTCAAGTGGTAGTAGTTTATCTTTAGCTTTTGAAAATGCCCAAAGAGCATTTAACATCATACAACAGAATCTGTATGGTTCAAAGCTAGTTCTAAATTCAGGTAAAACAAAATGCATGCCAGGCATGTTACTAATCATGTCATTGCTACATTGGCTGGACATACTATAGATCAGGTCAAAGTGTACAAATATTTGGATGTGTGGGTTGATGATAAGCATCAACAAGCCTTATTAAAATAAGTAATAAAATAATAATAAAATAAAAACCTYTTCTCAGCTTGAGCTGCCTTATCAAGTTATCTACATGCTTATCTACATGCTCATCTAATGTTATCTTAGATAAGCATGTAGATAAGCATGTAGATAACTTGATAAGGCAGCTCAAGCTGAGAATAGGTTTTTATTTTATTACTTATTTTAATAATGCTTGTTTTTCTTTGGAGGCCAGGAAGGAGCTGGTACGATGTACATTACTGGCAGTTTTAGATTTMAGTGATATACTGATTTATAAGGCCATATTGGGTAAAATGCCATTTTATCTCAGGTCGTTAAATAAATATAAATTACGGTCCCATTCTCATTTGCTTCTAACAGTACCAAAAATTAGAACAGGTCATGGTAGAAATAGTTTTAGTTACTCAGCTCCGTGGTACTGGAATTCTCTCCTGAACATTTTAAAATTTGATGATCTAGTTCTGTTGGTGGAGTTTAAACACTTGATCGATGTACAGTATGTATCATAGAAGAGTGTAATTGTCTTTAGGACAGCTGTTTTTTAGTCAAGACTTTTGTGTTTTTTAACGTAATATGTAATTGTTGTACTGTATGTGTGTTTATAGTTTTGTTTAATGTTGTGTTAGTGTGTGTAAGTTGTTTTGTCTGAAACGTTATTCCTCCTGCTGCTATTGGACCATGTCTCTCTTGGAAAAGAGATGTTATCTCAATGAAAAAGACCTGTATAAATAAAGGTTAAGTAAAAAAATAAACCAGGATACCCCAGCCGGGTAGACTCTCCAATGGTGATTCGCTGGTCTACATGGCCCGCTGCTGCCTCACTTTGCGGTGTTGTGATGCAACTGGGCCTTTTCACCAGATCCACACACCAGGGGAATTCCCTGTCAGTGCACTCCTCTAGCAGCTGTTGAACGTGCTGGGGCTGTAGCTAAGGCACTAACACTGTGGCACACACTTGGTTTCTGACTAAACTATACATGTAGGCTACAGCTGAAATTTTTTAGGGCATTTAAGGTTTTAAAAGACAGCATATTATAAATGTTTTAACAAAATGGTTTTAATTTCTGCCTATCTGGGTTATGGCTCACTGTTATTAAAAACAATCTCATCTCCTTACCCGAGAAATCCCACCCAACTCTACCTTGACTGATGGTGCAGCAGCTTGTATCTAATTGTGTTACCATTTGACTCCTACTGTGACATGCTCATTAAACTCATCTGCAGTGTTTGGTCTGGCTAAAAACTGTGTTTGAAAGATGACTGTAGTTTGGATTACTTGAAGTCTTCTAAGTGTAGAGATATTTTAAGAAGCAACATATTAAGGTGTTTTATTGTTATGCACTTGTTGTCAGGAAACATTCCCCAGAACACAGACCCATTGGCTATGGATGAACTTCTGACTCCAAATGATTTAAAAACTAATGGAAATGGACAAGATAAACGAAAATGGACATGATAAAAGTCTGGGCTTATGTGTCTTAGTTTTGCCCTGGCTTAAGAAATCTGTTGTAAATCAGCCTATAGGCTTGGCTGGTTATAATGTTTATCGATGTGCCCGAGTGAGTAAGGGGGAGGTATACCCATTTATATTAAAGACAAGTATGTGGTAATTGTACTAAGGTCTTTATCTAAAACAAAGCAGTTTGAGTTTTAGCATTGAAACTGCAGTTACCTACAAAGTAGAATCCCTGGATTCTCTGGCTGAACTGTGTAGTTGGTGGGGATATGAAAATTCTGCTCATGGGCGATTTAAACTGGGACTGGTTATCTCCAAACTCCGAGMCTACATTTGATAAATGCAGTCACAAGACCCAACCCAAAAGACATCTCCAAGGCAACACTGCAGTCACAAGACCCAATCCAAAAGACATCTCCATGGTAACACTGCAGTCACAAGACCCAATTCTAAAGACATCTCCAAGGCAACACTGCAGTCACAAGATCCAACCCAAAAGACATTTCCAAGGCAACACTTATTGATGTTATTCTAGCTAACAATCCACATGATTATTTCCCCTTATGATTTACCGATCATTGTGCAGTTGCATGCATTAGAGACACTAAAATTGCCCATTGGTTCATAGCCAATCTAAATGTTAAGCAGTTCTGTGAGCAGGCATTCCTGCAAGAACTTTACGGATGCTACTGGGATAGGATCAACCAGGTCACCCATGATACAAGTCAGTATTCGAAGTCCATCCATGTCTGAGGACGTCGGGAGATGACATTGAAACTGGCCACTAGGGGCAACAGCACTGTTTCTTTCAAGTAGGTTTTGGTTTTGCCAAGGTGTTGTGGACAGAGATGGTGGATGGGCATACAGTAAGCATCTGCCTCTGAATCTAAAGGTTGCAAATTCAAGTCCAGCAAAATAATTTGTTTTTGTTTATATTTTTGTTTTAAGCCTATCCCAAACCTTAAKCCTTACCTTAACCYTTCTGAGTTAATGCCTAACATTAAGAGTTTAGCGTTAATGTCTAAACTTAACCTTAACCGTAAAAACGCAGAGTTAATGCCTAAACTTAACCTTAAACACATTGAAATTTGACATTTGAGAAACATGGATGAACGTCTAATTCTGACGTGAGACTGTGAAAGCTAGTTTGATAGGATTACACTTTTTTTATGGACATCGAGGTGGCATTCTCCTATTTTCATTCCATGTTTTCTACTATCTGTGATAAACACTCCTCTCTCAAAAAGTACCGGGTAAGAGGTAGAGACAATCTCTGGTTTACAGAGGAATTATTGGATTTGTCCATAAATTAAATACACAATGGGCCAAAGCCAGAAAGAGTAACTCCTAGGCTGAATGGTATAAGGTTCTGCTTTTCTTTTCTCAGTCAACCTTGTGTTCCTTTTCTTTGTGTTTTTGAAAGTAGCCCTGTTTCATTMTTGTTCATTGATTTCACCTGTGTTCGTTTCTCACCTGGTCTCATCAGCTCCCTATTTAGTTCAGTTCTTTCTGTTTGTATGGTTGTGAGCTATTGTTTGTTTTTGACTGCCTACCTGTGTTTGACCATTGCCTGCCGGTGACCACGTCCTGCCTTCTGCGAAGGCTTAATAAACATCTGCCGTGCTCTGGCGTTAATCTACACCTTTATCTCCATGAGTATTCATTATAGAATACCTCACACATAAACGGAATGGATTCAGCAGAGCTATACCAGTGCCTAACCCAGGAAGAGGAGCTGATGGAGGAAATTTGCCATCTTCTCCGCCAGCCTATCCCTACTCCGTCAAATGCCAGGTATCGTAACCCATAGCACTCCTTCGCTCATACCCATGCCTGGAAAGTATGACGGTTCACCTGGGAAATGTCAGTGATTTCTGATGCAATGCAGCAAATACATTGAGCACAACCCCACTAACTTTTCCACCGACAAGAGCAGGGTGGATTTTGTTGTGTCTCTACTCACAGGCAAAGCCCTGGATTGGGCCACCGCCAGATGGACTGCCAACAGCACAGAACTCGGATCCAAGACCCGTTTCCACACCCTCTTCAAAGAGGTACTCGATCACTCTCCCTCCGGTCATCCTATAGGAGACCTCCTCATAGAACTTCAACAAGGACGCAATTCAGCTGCCAAGTATGCCCTCGAGTTCTGCACAATGGCTGCAGGGAGTGGAAGGAATGAGGCTGCTTTACTTACTGTCTACTGAAGAGGGCTCAACAGGGAACTTCAGACGGAGCTGGCCTGTAGAGGTGACCTTCAGAATTTAAATCAATACATTCGTACGTCCATCTTCAACTCATCGCCGACTGCCAAAGAACTCTGCCACCCAGGAACCCGAAACTTTCTCTTTCTACGATTCCGTCATCCCGTCCAAGTCTTCCAGAGCCCATGCAGTMGGGCCATGCTCCTCTCCTGTGTATCAAACGTCAAAAGCGGATCCAAGAAGGGCTCTGCCTATACTGTGGAGGGAAAGATCATCTACTCAGCCATTGCCCTGTTCGCCCAACTGTAACAGTATAACTTTAGTACGTCCCCTCGCCCCGACCTCGGGCGCGAACCAGGGACCCTCTGCACACATCGACAACAGTCACCCACGAAGCATCGTTACCCATCGCTCCACAAAAGCCGCGGCACTTGCAGAGCAAGGGGAACCACTACTTCTAGGTTTCAGAGCAAGTGACGTAACCGACTGAAAGGCTGCTAGCTCGCACCACCGCTAACTAGCTAGCCATTTCACATCCGTTACACTCACCCCCCTTTCGACCTCCTCCTTTTCCGCAGCAACCAGTGATCCGGGTCAACAGCATCAATGTAACAGTATAACTTTAGTACGTCCCCTCGCCCCGACCTCGGGCGCGAACCAGGGACCCTCTGCACACATCGACAACAGTCACCCACGAAGCATCGTTACCCATRGCTCCACAAAAGCCGCGGCCCTTGCAGAGCAAGGGGAACCACTACTTCTAGMTTTCAGAGCAAGTGACGTAACCGACTGAAAGGCTGTTAGCTCGCACCACCGCTAACTAGCTAGCCATTTCACATCCGTTACACAACCACGGAGAGATGAGAAGAGTCCCCCCGCTGCCATGCAGGTAGGGCGTGTCTCTCATAAGCAATTCTCCGTCCCAGTATTGATAACCGTGAAGGGGGTTACCAAGTACGTTGAAGGCTTGATAGATTTTGGAGCAGCAGGTAATTTTATCGATCACCAGCTAGTACAAGAGCTTGACATTGATCTAACACCGGTCACCCCTCCCTTAAGGACTAACACCCTGGACGGGCAGCCATTGGGCACGGGCTTCATCACGCARCTGACACAGAGTGTCACCGTCCAGATTTGAGTCTTCCACACCGAAACCATTCATCTCATGGAACTCTCATCCCCCAAACAGCCACTCATCCTCGGACACRCCTGGCTTTGTCGTCACGACCCTGCCATCTRGTGGCAACAAGGTGAACTACTGTCCTGGTCTTCTACCTGCTTCTCCAGTTGTCTCAGCCTACCCTGCAGAGCCACKACCATTGAGGACTCTGCCTCGGCTGTGCCACCCACCATACCATCTGAATACGCCCAGTACAGCAATGTCTTCAGCAAAAGCAAGGCCTCCACTCTGCCACCACATCGCCCAGGAGACTGTGCTATTAACTTACTCCCTGGAGTGTCCCTACCGAAGGGCCATGTTTACCCCCTATCTAGCCCGGAAAATGAGGCAATGGAGAACTACATTGATGAATCACTCAAACGGTTTCATTCATCCTTCTTCTTCCCCGGCTGCGTCCAGCTTCTTCTTCGTTGTAAAAAGGACGGTGGTCTCCGTCCATGCATTGATTATCGTTCCCTGAATGACGTCTTAGTCAAGAACCCTTTCCCTCTTCCTCTGATCCCAGCGATCCTTGAACAAGTGGGCCGCGCCAACATCTATACTAAATTCGACCTGCAATGTGCATATAACCTTGTCCGTATACGTGATGGCAACGAATGGAAGATGGCCTTTATCACCGCTCGAGGGCACTACGAATACCTGGTCATGCCCTACGGCCTCCGCCCTCTTCCAATCCTTTATTATCAAGGTTTTCCAGGATATAATTTACTGCTTTCTCATCGTCTACATTGATGACGTCCTGATTTACTCCTACTCCCTGAATGAACACATACAGCATGTGCAAAAGGTTCTTCAACGGCTCCTTGACAATAACCTTTACGTGAAGACTGAAAAGAGTTCCTTCCATGAAACCTCTGTAAACTTCCTCGGCTTCGTACTGACACCTGGATGGTTCAGCATGGATGAGAACAAAGTCACCGCCGTCAGTAACTGGCCCAAACCCACCACCGWTAAGGAACTCCAGAGTTTAATTGGGTTTTCCAACTTCTATCGCTGGTTCATTCGAAACTTCAGTTCTACTGCCGCTCCCCTCACTGCCCTTACCAGCCAAAAGACCAGGACCCTTCAATGGACTGATACCGCCCTGACTGCGTTCAACAACTTGAAACACCTCTTCAACTCAGCTCCTGTCCTTCGCCAAACTGATCCGACCCTTCCTTTCACCCTGGAGGTGGATGCCTCCGAAGTAGGAGACATACTCTCTCAGCGGGTGGGAACACCTCCCAGATCACATCCCTGTGCCTTCTTCTCTAGGAAGTTATCACCCGCTGAGAGGAATTACGATGTGGGGAACAGAACTCCTCGCCATCAAGCTGGCCCTCGAGGAGTGGTGCCACTGGTTGGAGGGCGCACATCCCGTTCTTGTCCTAACAGATCATCGTAATCTGGAATATATCAAAGGGGCCAAGAGGTTAAACTCTAGACATGCCCGCTGGGCTCTCTTCTTCACACGCTTTCATTTTCATGTTACTTACACCCCTGGAAAGAAAAAAGTWAAAGCTGATGCTCTCTCCCGCCAGTTTGACCTTCCGACCAGTAACCATTCTTCCTGCCTCTTGCGTTATGGGACCGGTACAGTGGGAGGTTCACTCTGCCATACAAGAAGCCCWAACCTTAGACCKGGCTCCTCCWGAGAKACCAGCTGGGAAGAGTTACGTACCAGCAGCTGTTAGACCCCAACTGATGCAATGGTGTCARACGTCCTTGGGGTCAGGACATCCGGGCATTACACGAACCACCATACTTCTAACCCGGAAGTTATGGTGGTCRTCACTGGCATCCGACCTTAAGGGATTACGTACTCTCCTGTCCAGTCTGCGCCCAAACCAAAAGCCCTTGTCACCTCCCTTCCGGGAAGCTTCAACCTTTGTCAATCCCTCACAGACCCTGGTCCCACATAGCTGTTGACTTCATCACAGACCTTCCTGAATCCTCTGGTAACACCACCATCCTTGTCATAGGAGACCGTTTTTCAAAAATGTGTCATCTGGTCCTCTTCCTCATTTACCTAACGCCATGGAATTGGCGGAGTGTATGTTCCAGCAGGTGTTCCGTCTGTATGGGATTCCGGAGGACATCGTCTCTGACCACGTGCCCCAGTTTGTCTCCCGGGTGTGGCGAGCCTTCTGTGACTGACTGGGGGTCGCTCTCAGCCTCTCCTCCGGGTACCACCCCCAGACCAATGGGCAGACGGAACGCTTGAACCAAGAAATAGGGAAGTACCTCCACCAACAATGTTCTGCCTCTCCACACAACTGGAGTCGTTATGTGGCTTGGGCCAAATACGCTCAGAACTCACTCATCCCTCCGCCTTACTCCGTTTCAGTGTGTCCTTGGTTACCAACCCCCTATGTTTTCCTGGAAGGCGGAGCCTGGGACTGCCCCAGCTGTCGACGACTGGTTTCGGCGTAGTGAGCGGGTATGGGAGACAGCTCACCGGCATCTGCAGAAAGCCTCCAATACCCAGAAACGCTTTGCCAACAGACACCTCCGACCTACACCACTCTTTCACCCCGGACAGCTTGTGTGGCTCTCTACCAGAGACATTTGGCTCCGCCTCCCCTGAAAAATGTTCTGTCCTCGCTTCATTGGTCCCTTCAAGATAACCCATCACATCAACCCTGTCTCGTACTGCCTCCTGTTACCCCATCAGTATAAAATCTCCCCGTCTTTCCACGTGTCTCTGTTAAAACCGGTCACCTACAGTCCTCTTCAACCTCCAGTCTCAACCCACAGTGCACCCCCACTGTTGGACATCGGAGGGGAACCTGCCTACGCTATACGGGCCATTCTTGATTCCAAACGCCTGAGAGGTTGCATCCACTACCTAMTGGACTGGGAAGGTTATGGGCCTGAAGGCAGGTCCTGGTCCCCGACCAAGACCTCCTCGACCCAGAGATGATTCAGGCATTTCACCATAACCGTCTGGATCGTCCCGCTCCCRGACCTCGMGGTCGTCCCCTYAACAGACCCACTGYACATCAGCTTCGATGCAGAARGTCGGGTCAGTCCACGACCTCATCGAACCAGCCTGCCAGACCTCATCAGGAGCCTCCCTTGGTGCTTAATAAACATCTGCCGCGCTCTGCGCGTGAATCTACAACTTTTTCTCCCTGACTATTCATTACAAATGGTAGTCATTCAGTGCACTGAGAAATAAGTGCACCTTGTTAATACTGAAATGTAAATCTATCTTCTATTACGAATCTACAATGGCAAACCTCAATAGCCTGACGGAGTTATGGAAAACCATTAAATCCATAAATGCTAACACAAACTCCTCTGGTCTTCCGCTGAAATTGATTTCCTACGTCAACCCTTTACATAAGGGTGGAGATCCATCCTAGTTGGATATCTATTGTCCCATATCTAAACTGTTCTCACTGGCAAAGGTTTTGGAAAACCTGGTGAACTCACAGTTGAAAGACTTTCTTTATTATAACTCAGTTTTATCTCAATTCCAGTCAGGTTTTAGAGCCACGCATAGAAAAATTACTGTGGTAACTAAAGTTGTAGGTGATATTCTAGATGCTCAGGAGAAGAAACATCATTGTGTTTGACTTTTTTATTGACAAAAGTAGCACAGGAGGGTATGATATCTGAGTTTCAAAGGCTTACGAAAGGAGTTCTCCAGGGCTCAATTTTAGGTCCGGTCCTTTCGACATTGTATATAAATTATATAGGGAAGACGGTTGACTCTGCAAATCTCCATCTGAATACTGATGACACAATTATTTATTCTAGCGCATCCAATATTGAGAAGGCATTTCAGGATTTACAGTTGGCTTTTTATATTGTTCAAAGCAACTATTCAAATTGAAACTTGTGCTTACTGCAAGGAAAACTTTTACATCTGCATTGCTTACTGTTTGGGGTTTTAGGCTGGGTTTCTGTATAACATTTTGTGACATTTTGTGATGTAAAAAGGGCTTTTAAAAAATAGAAAAATAAAATTATGGTTTTCTCTTCTTGAATGCAGACAGATGGCGTCACATGTAGATTTTAACTCTAAAAGGTCAGCAAATTGATAGGGTCACCTCATGTAAGTATCTTTGGAGTTGGTTGGATGAAAATKAGAATTGTAAACAGCACACTGATAACTTGACCAAGAAACTGAAATTGGGATTTTATTTTGGGAACAAATCTTGATTTCCAATGTCAGTCAGAAAGGATCTTATTCAAAGCACTTTAAAATAATCTGTGCTGGATTACGGTGATAATCTATATGAAGGCCTCAGCAAGTACCTTAACTCTGGACACAGTGTATCATGGTGCTTTAAGATTTATTACAAACGCTAGATCATTCACCCATCACTGTGATTAGTATGCCATGGTGCAATGGACCTCTCTCTCCARCTGGAGGCTAAAGCGCTGGTACACCTTTGCGTGCAAAGCATTGATAGGGCAACTCTGTTTGTATCTTTGTTCCTTACTGACCAGATCCGTTACTCAATAAAGTCTTTGTTCACATTCACTACTGTCCTTGTCTGTTCATAAGGCTAGAACTGAGATGGGGAAACAATATTTTTCCCATAATGCCCCTTCTTCGTGGAGCATGCTTCAAAATATATTAAAGTTAAGGGAGTTATTATTCTTGTCTGTTTTAAGACTGATCAATGACAATGTTTTTGATAGCTACGGTTGTTTACATACACKTTAGGCAAATACATTTAAARTCAGTTTTTCACAATTCCTGACATTTAATCCTAGTAAAAATTCCCTGTTTTAGGTCAGTTAGGATCACCACTTTATTTTAAGAATGTGAAATGTCAGAATAATAGTAGAGAATTATTTTTTCACCTTTCTATTTCTTCATCACATTCCCAGTGGGTCAGCAGTTTACATACCCTCAATTAGTATTTGGTAGCATTGCCTTTTAAATTGTTTAACTTGGGTCAAATGTTTCAGGTAGCCTTCCACAAGCTTCCCATAATAAGTTGGGTGAATTTTGGCCCCTTCCTCCTGACAGAGCTGGTGTAACTGAGTCAGGTTTTATAGGCATCCTTGCTCGCACACGCTTTTTCAGTTCTGCCCACACATTTTCTATAGGATTGAGGTCCGGACTTGTGTATGGCACACTCTAATACCTGACTTTGTTGTCCTTAAGCCATTTTGCCACAACTTTGGCAGTATGCTTGGGTCATTGTCATTTGGAAGACCATTTGCAACCAAGCTTTAACTTCCTGACTGATGTCTTGAGATGTTGCTTCATAAATCCACAAATTTCCCTCCTCATAGATGCCATCTATTTTGTGAAGTGCTCCAAGGTTGGGGATGGTGTTCTTCTGTTTGCAAGCCCTCCCCCTTTTTCCTCCAAACATAATGATGGTCATTATGGCCAAGCAGTTCTATTTTTGTTTCATCAGACCAGAGGACATTCTCCAAAAAGTACAATCATTGTCCCCATGTGCAGTTGCAAACTGGCTGTTTTATGTGGTTTTGGAGCAGTGGCTTCTTCCTTACTGACCGGCGTTTCAGGTTATGTCGATATAGGACTCGTTTTACTGTGGATATAGATACCTTTGCACCTGTTTCCTCCAGCATCTTCACAAGGTCCTTTGCTGCTGTTCTGGGATTGATTTGCACTTTTCGCACCAAAGTATGTTCATCTCTAGGAGACAGAACGCGTCTCCTTCCTGAGCGGTATGATGGCTGCGTGGTCCCATGGTGTTTATACTTGTATACTATTGTTTGTACAGATGAACGTGGTACCTTCAGGCATTTGTAAATTGCTCCCCAGGATGAACCAAACATGTGGACGTCTACAATTATTTTCTGAGGTCTTGGCTGATTTCTTTTGATTTTCCCATGATGTCAAGCAAAGAGGCACTGGGTTTAAAGGTAGGCCACAGGTACACCTCCAATTGACTCAAATTATGTCAATTAGCCTATCAGAAGCTTCTAAAGCTATGACATAATTTTCTTGAATTTTCCAAGCTGTTTAAAGGCTCTGTCAACTTAGTGTATGTAAACTTCTGACCCACTTGGATTTGTGATACAGTGAATTAATCTGTAAACAATTGTTGGAAAAATGTATTGTGTCATGCACAAAGTAGAAGTCCTAACCGACTTGCCAAAACTATAGTTTGTTAACAAGAAATTTGTGGAGTGGTTGAAAAACGAGTTTTAATGACACCAACCTAAGTGTATGTAAACTTCCGACTTCAACTGCATTTGTAAATTGTGACGTTTTGTATTTTGTGTGTATTTGTATGTATTTCTTTTTTTTTACATTTTATGTACATGCTGCTATTTCCCTGTTTTGTCTTCTTGCCAGGTCGACCTCGCAAAAGACCTCAACTGGTCTTGGTAAAATATATATATATATATATTTTTTTAATATATGACAATATGGGCCAGCGCAGCTTGGAATTGACACAGAGGCTGGGAAACAGATCGCAAAAAGGGACTTTTTCAAATACTCCTGCAGAGTTCAATGCAAGTAAGACGTTTTGATTTCTATATGGTATCAGACAGAGCAGATCCTGAGGTTTCCAAAACACTTACCTTTGCCAAAAACCTCAAACAATTTAAGAGAGATGCTATATTTAAAAACATTACTTTTTCCAAGAATAACAGCTGTTTCAGGCACGCCACACATGAGCACACATATAGCCCAGCATACAGCCCAGGCTACTAAGCAAAGACTAGTAACATAATACAGCTTAAAATATGCTATTCTGTTCTTTTGAAATGCATTTCCTTAGTTCCATAATGTTTCTTAAGACCTGCCAAAACAGAATTATAATGTTTTTTTATGGATTTACCACTTGAATTGTGATGTTTTAGCTGTTTTTCATTTTTTAAAGATAGCCTACAGAGTAACATAAACTAATGGCAATGCTATTGTGTTCTTTGAAATATTTAGTTTTTGTATTCTAATGTTACCCAAGACCTTCATTAACATAACCAAATGATTATTTTTTTCGATAGCATATATATTTTTTATTTAACTTTTATTTAACTAGGCAAGTCAGATGAAATGTATTTGTTAGGCTGTTGAAATCAAAATGACTGGTCATTGGCTCAGAACGGTATGGCTCGAGGCCAGGCTTTTCTAGTGTTTAAAGGTCACTTCCGATTGAGTCAACACATACAACATTTACCGTAAATGCGGTCTCTGTGACCGATTACATTAATCTCATAACAATTTCCAGTGTGAAATTAACTTTCTCCTTCTCAGTCTACATGTTCTGTTTGAAAAGAGGGTTTTCACTAGGAGAAGTGCATATCTTTGACTGGTTGATGTGCTAATTAAATACATGTGGCAAGTGTTCATATTTGCAAACCGCTTTTGACAAATAGCAAGTCCTATTGGAGCTGATAGCTCAGAGAAACCTTGGAAAACATCAATCTTTTCCACTGCACACTTCCAGTAGTCGTGTCAGGTGTGTGTGTGTGTGTGTGTGTGTGTGTGTGTGTGTGTGTGTGTGTGTGTGTGTGTGTGTGTGTGTGTGTGTGTGTGTGTGTGTGTGTGTGTGTGTGTGTGTGTGTGTGTGTGTGTGTGTGTGTGTGTGTGTGTGTGTGTGTGCGCGCGTGTGTGCGTGAATGCATGTGTGAGTGCGTGCAGAAAGTGTGTCAGACCAGACGGCTGGAGCGTGCGGACAGGGCGGACATATGTGGAGTCAGGTGGGGGGGCCATGCGTCTTCCTGTCTATGGCACTACAGCATGCTAAGAGAGAGGGGGGTTGTGGGTAAATGTGGTTCAAATGTAAGAGACAGGAAGAGGAACAGGGTTGGGGCCCTGTGTCTCATCATTATTACTACGTAGTCCTGCTGGGGAGGAAAACAGGGGCTGAGGAAGGAGTGCACGAATGCACACTTCGGGGTGATTGGGACACAGCCAGAGACATGGAAGTTTGGACAGAACATAACACTAATACAGGGCCTGTTTGGGACTAATCTCATCATCACTAAATACAGATGTACAGCTAACTCAAAGACATCAACAGAGAGACTAAAATACCACGATACCTCCTACAGACGTAGGATCTTAATTTGATCACTCTTTTGTTGCTGCACAGCAGGAAATGCAAACTTGTAGTGTATTTGAGTTTTAAAAAGGCTTCTAAAGTTTGTCATTTCCACTTTTWGAAATTTCAGACTTGATTTGCCCTAACGAAAAATGTATCAACCCCTACAAACCGCCCAATTAATTATAATCCACAGAATAATTAACATTTCCTGTTGCTGCAGGACAATTTTTTCGCTGTAGCAAACTGACTGAAATGAAGATCTTACATCTGTACAATTAGCCTTATCCGTGTAATCCAGAAGAATCACTTAGGGCTCTATTCAATCTATAAAACTGAAGCGTTACAGATTCTGTGATAGAAATGTAAAGGTCATTTCCTATTGAGCCGACATATGCAGTGTTTACCATGAATGCAGTCCCCACTAAAGCAGGAACATTGCCTGTAAATWTAAATGATGCTGTAAAGCTAAACTTCCGTGATGTGGATTGAATAMAGCCCTCAGTCAGGGATGGCTCCCAGGTGATGTTACTGTAACAACATTTTGACCCTTAGGTCTTCATCAGGCATCCGCGGTGTGCAGTGTTTTCCTCTCTGTTTTCCATGAGTTTGCCTACAACTCCAGCACCTGCGGAAAGTACAGTACCTGGAGGAGCGTATGTTCTTCAGCTTCTGTAGTCGCATACAGCTCAGAAGCTAAAGGAGGAGGCCGGGACACAGCCCTTAGGCAGAGTTATCACACAATCATTCTCAAGTTTGAGTGACTTAAAGATGTAGAATCTTAATTTGAGGCAGTTTGATACAGCAGGAAAATAATCCTTCAGCAACAGGAAATGTGAATTATTATGTGGATTATAATTAATGAATATTGTTTTGTAGGTGTTGATACATTTTTCGTTAGGGCAAAGTAAGTCTGACAGAGGAAATTACAAACTTTAGAAGCCTTTTTAAACCTCGAATACACTACAAGTTTGCATTTCCTGCTGTGCAGGAATATTGTCAGCAACACAAGAGTGATCAAATTAAGATCCTACATCTCCTGGCGGATGCCAGGAAAATGCTACCTGCCCCAATACAGAGTGCCAACTGTAAAGTCTGGTCTGAGACTGTTTTTCATGGTTCGGGCTAGGCCCCTTAGTTCCAGTGAAGGGAAATCTTAACGCTACAGCATACAATGACATTCCAGATGATTCTGTACTTCCAACTTTGTGGCAACAGTTTGGGGAAGGCCCTTTCCTGTTTCAGCATGACAATGCCCCTGTGCACAAAGTGAGGGCCATAGAGAAATGGTTTGTCGAGATCGTTGTGGAAGAACTTGACTGGCCTGAATAGAGCCCCCTGACCTCAACCCTATCAAACACCTTTGGGATGAATTGGAACGCCAACTGCGAGCCAGGCCTTATCACCCAACATCAGTACCCGACCTCACTAATGCTCTTGTGACTGAATGGAAGCAAGATCCCGCAGCAATGTTCCAACATCTAGTGGAAAGCCTTCCCAGAAGAGTGGAGGCTGTTATAGCAGCAAAGGGGCGACCAACTCCATATTAATGGCCATGTTTTTGGAATGAGATGTTCTACGAGCAAGTCTCCACATGACAGCGAAGCCACCTGACAGAGGCGATCTCTGGGCTGCTAAAACAAGAACACCCACCCGCTCACTTTGTTCCTCTCATTGGGGTCTTACTGGTACTTTATATTCTCATTGAAAGCCATTGTTTCATACTTCAGTCCATTCTCTTCGTTTTTTATGCAGAACGAGTCCGGCTTCAGACTTCTGTTTCCCTCGTTGCATCTTCTTCCAAAGTGCAGTTGTATGTCAAACTACACTTTTTTTTACCAGCCCCACAGGTGTGTCTGGGTCTACTGCTGTTTACTTTGAGATGTTCCCGTAGTTCTGTTAAATGATGGCTGAATGGTGCTTTATTTTGTCCATTCCCTGTCGCCGCAGTTGCTTGACAGTGCCCACGAAGACATTGTTAGATGTCATAAACTCAGAATCTTTAATCAAACACCATGACAGGCTGAGGAGGGTTGTTGATTTAGCGGTTCAATCCGGCACGGAGAGCTGTGTAACTTCTCAACCCATACCTTGCTGTTCCTAACTGTGCCATAAATCTCCCGGAGAACAGTATTAAAAGCTTCCTTGGTTGTTGTTTAAAATGGAAAGTTATCCTCTTTTCATTAATCCAGTCCAGGAAACACCAATGCCCAGTTTATTTGTTTTACTGTGTTTACCTCACTACGGCTCTTCCAGGGCTTCCAGAGTGGTTTTTTCCAGTTGAGTGTGCCAGCTCATTATTTGGGGATTGTCGCCCCCTCCCATCTCCTCTTCCCGCCATTCTTTCAAATCCATTCTTCCCCAAAGATTGAAATGAATGCTAAACTCCATGTTTTTAATGCTAGAATCCAGTCATTTGAAAGTGTGACCACAGAATGTACTGACTTGACATCTTGTGAAGATAAATTATCTCAGTGCACTTGCTTACTTCAACCTAAAAAAAGGCTTGAAAAAAGTTGTATCTTAAAACAATACAAATGATCTTGATGCATTTTCTTGATGCATCAACTAAAAACAAGCATTTCTTGGTGAGCGGGATCAACTTAAAACAAGTCATTTTAACTTCATTATCTAAATAAAATACCAAAAGCTCTAGGTAACGTTTACATTGTTTGTAGTGAATTATAAGCTTCAGGGCATGCACATTCAGCCAATACACTGGTTTATGAGTGAAAGTTCTGAGTGTTCACAGTTTCCATGGTGAATTATTAGTTTCTCGTTCATTCTCTTGGCTAGCCTAGGCTACTACAGCACGGGAGAGATACTGCAACATTGATGCACAGGTCGTAGAAGCAGGCAACACAGTTTAGACAAACCCCCACTGTTGCAAACCAAATGCTAGGCAAGAAGCATGGGAAATAATGTCTAGGTTCTTTCTTTCTGGGGGAGTTAATGAATGCCTTGCTGGGCTGCGGGACAGTGGATGTGCATTGATACTTGAAATGGAATTGTGGCATTATGGCATTTTGCAGGGATTATCGTGAATAACTCCCTGCTATCAACCAATCAGCATCCTGGATTCAATCAACCCGTTTTATAATCGGCTCTAACCCCTTACACTAATTTGATTTAGAGATGATTATTCACGCTGGGAGAGAAGGACATCACACATCGACAGGGATGACCAACACACACACACACACACACACAAACACACACACACACAGCCCCAGTACATCCACAGGGATGACCGACAAAAGCCTAACAAAGCTCAAGGACTCAACCTGGTCCCAGATCTGTTTGTGCTGCCTTGCCAACTCCTATGGTCATTGTCACATTTGGCAATATAGATCTGGTCCCACATACACACAAATAGGATAAACATATATTTTAGGAATTTGTGGCCTGAAAGAGTATGTCCAACACAAGTAGGGGTTCGAGACCAATGAGCTTTCCACCTAAACTCCATTTAGGCTTTTAGTGCCTTTTCAAGCACATATGAATGGAGAACGAGGGTCGGAGAGAATGAGAGATAGAGGGAGCGATAGAGAGAAAAAGATGGGGGGGGGGGGGGGGGGCGAGAACTCAGGGAGTAGACATTCATTATTCTGCTTCTCATAGAGTAGCATAACAAGGACTGTTCTCTCTGATTCATTTAACCACTCAATTAGGGAGATAACACTGTGATGCATGAGGAGACATAGAGAGACAGAGAGAGACAGAGAGAGACAGAGAGAGATAGAGAGAGACAGAGAGAGACTGAGAGAGACTGAGAGAGACTGAGAGACTGAGAGACTGAGAGACCGTGAGACATATAGAGAGAGAGCGAGAGAGAGAGAAGAGAGACAAAGCGAGAAAGTGTCATAGATAGATAGATACATAGATAAGGGTGAAAAGGGAGAGGGGAAAGCAGAGAGAAAAACATGTAGAGAGGGAGAGAGGGGGATAACAAGGAGGTGGCGGGGGAAAATGCCATGCTAAGTATTTACCTACTTAATGAACTCATTAACGTCATTATGCAACGCTCATTAATGAAAGAAGTAGAAAATAATATAGAGAGATAGGAGAGAGATTGAATTGAATTGATATAGAGAGAGAAAAAGAGAAAGAGAGAGAGAACAGCTCAGAGGAGAGAGAATATTCCTCAACAGGGTCTCAAAACTGGGTAATCTAAACTCTAATTTAAAAATTCAATTTGAATAAGGACCACATTGTTTATAGTTTATAGTATCCACATGGAAACGACAAATCGACAACTGACACAAAAGATGTATCAACACGGGGGGATAAAAAGCTGTATTAAGTACGTCCAATCATGTGGTAACCTCGATAAACAGGATATTGACTGATTGGGAATCCCAGCCCAATAGACTTGAGACATAAAGCATCAACCTTACTAACCCTGTGGTCTGGCTAAAGCTCAGAGAGCATTAACTCATCACCCTCAATAAAGAACTAGGTCGTCTTAACTTAAACCTCACACAATGAGCTAGGGGGATAAACAGACACACCCAAACACACACACACACACATGCACGCACATAAGCACACACACAAATGATTGCG
>NC_036854.1:39065854-39068354 GCF_002910315.2 Salvelinus sp. IW2-2015
CACACACACACACACACACACACACACACACACACACACACACATACACAGTTCATTATGTTGTAATTTGTAATTCTGCGTCAACACAGATGCGGATAATGTCAGTGTTCATGTGTGTGTGGGTTGAAATGCCATGGCAGAATGTCAATGCTGATTGCTACTCATTGAGTATGTTTACATGCATAATAATTATATATTTAACTGATTATGGCAGTAGGCCGAATATGGCAGTAGTCATGAAAACCTGTGACTTCACGTGAAATTCCACGTGTGAAATCATGTGAAACACTGTGGTTTTGGTACACTTCACGTGATGATATTTCACATGACGTTATCCTGGGAGTTTGGCTGTTTCTAAAGGAAGTAATTGGGTGTTGCTGGAGCCTTTGTTCATGTTTTTTCGCGGCCCCCACACTACACAACTAGGATGTTTTTTCGAGGCCCCCACACTACACAACTAGGATGTTTTTTCGAGGCCCCCACACACACTACACAACTAGGATGTTTTTTCGCGGCCCCCACACACACTACACAACTAGGATGAGGAAGTGATTTGCGGTTTCTGGTAAGTTGCTCAAAAACATGTGAAATCGGTGTCTCTGGACCCTTCTATGCCATTCACATCAAAAATAGAGATTCGGTTATAAAATAATCGAACTTCTCTGTTAATTCTCCTTACCCACCAAGTGAATTATTCTAACCTACCATGATAATTCTCTAAACTCGCTGCGAAAAGTCACTTCACCTAGTCAAAACCAGTAGACCTGCCCTGAAACCAGTCTTGGTTTCCACTAATGTGATACAGCAGTTCCAGCAGTGTATTTGGTCTGCTTATTTGCTAGCACCACCAACGCAAGCTTCCTTTTTTTGACAAGTGAAGTGAGTTCAGAAAAGCTGAACCAACTTTATATGTCCAAACTCAGAATCAAATAGGCTTCCCAAAAATAGCATGGCAGAATGTTTATTTTGACTGGCGATTTTCTGCATTGATCAAAGTCCCGTCAGGTAGCCTGATTTCAGATGTGTCCATGTAAACAAGATTATTAGGGAAATCGTTCTCCTTCCAAAGCATGTAAACTGTTTAATCAAACTATTATTGTGTGCATGTACACATACCCATTGTTTTGCTTGTTTGTGGGATAGTCAGGATGAAACTACGTCTCACTGATCGTACAGACACATATTGAAACAGAGAGACGGACAGTAAAAAACAACATGGATGGGGGAAGTCGGGGGGAAATATAATAATAATAATGGGAAAGATTATCATGTGATATTTCAATAGAAACTACAATAGTTGTCCTGTATGGCTCAGTTGGTAGAGCATGGCACCTGCCCTGCTGGGGTTGTGGGTTTATGACTGGAAGTTGCTGGACAGATCTGACCCCTACTCCCTACTGTAATTCCTAATTTGCTAACATGGGGTTGTGGCTGGATTAATCTGGACTACAGCCTTAGTAGTGGTGGTGATGTGGAGATTATATCAGGGATTACATGGCCAGTAGTGGTGGTGATGTGGAGATTATACCAGGCATTACAGGGCCAGTAGTGGTATATATTATTTTTTTATTGAAGAAGTAGCAGCTATTCTTCCTGGGGTCTGCACAAAACATAGAACATGACAAAATACAGAACATTAATGATCAAGAACACCAACACAAATTCAAACTAAGAAGACCATGACCAAAGAACAACACAACTACTTAACAAAATAACGACAAGAAGAAAGAGAAAGAAAAAATAAGGAAATGACCACTAATCTCAAACATTTAAGTGCTTTGATATCTTGACACGTCAGGCTCTTGCAGCTAACGAATACAACTAAAGAATAATGTGTGTGTGTGTGGTGTGTGTGTGTGTGTGTGTCTCTTCACAGTCCACGTTGTTCCTTGAGGTGTTGTTATATCAGGGATTACAGGGCCATTTGTGGTGGTGATGTAGAGATTATATCAGGGATTACAGGGCCATTAGTGGTGGGGATGGGGAGATTATATTAGGGATTACAGCCCCAGTAGTGGTGGTGATGTGGAGATTATATGAGGGATTACAGGGCCAGAGAGCACCAGCTGACCAGCTGAGTGACCGACCACGGCAGTAACACACAGATCACCACGGCAACACAACACACAAATCTATCCCTGGGCTGGGCCAAACACACCAACTGGGACATGGACACTGGCCAGCAGTTACAGGACAGCAGGAACAATGGAATAGTCTGGAGAAGGGAGGAAGGCATATAAACAAAACAGCTCAAACCATTTAAATAGAATGGGAACAGATAAACATTTGCAAATGGTGCAAAGATGTTACCCTTTAGATGTCTACTGTTTAACAGTCAGTCAGTCATCCTCAAAAATCATGCTCAAGGATACTAAAAACCAATCACATTTGTTATGTGTTTTGTAGCACCCTCTTGGAGGCTACTGGCTTTCCTCCTGTCTGATGCAGCCTGATCTCGTCTCACTGGTCTTGGTGCTTTGTTGTGTCTCCCTCTCTGTGA
>NC_036854.1:39073354-39103231 GCF_002910315.2 Salvelinus sp. IW2-2015
TCCAAACGTCTGAAGGTACCACATTCATCTGTACAAACAATAGTATGCAAGTATAAACACCATGGGACCACGCAGCCGTCATACCGCTCAGGAAGGAGACGCGTTCTGTCTCCTAGAGATGAACATACTTTGGTGTGAAAAGTGCAAATCAATCCCAGAACAACAGCAAAGGACCGTGTGAATATGCTGGAGGAAACAGGTACAACGGTATCTATATCCACAGTAAAACGAGTCCTATATCGACATAACCTGAAAAGCCGCTCAGCAAGGAAGAAGCCACTGCTCCAAAACCGCCATACAAAAGCCAGACTACGGTTTGCAACTGCACATGGGGACAAAGATCGTACTTTTTGGAGAAATGTTCTCTTGTCTGATGAAACAAAAATAGAACTGTTTGGCCATAATGACCATCGTTATGTTTGGAGGAAAAGGGGGAGGCTTGCAAGCCGAAGAACACGATCCCAACCGTGAAGCACGGGGGTGGCAACATCATGTTGTGGGGGTCCTTTGCTGCAGGAGGGACTGGAGCACTTCACAAAATAGATGGCATCATGAGAAAGAAAATTATGTGGATATATTAAAGCAACATCTCAAGACATCAGTCAGGAAGTTAAAGCTTGGTCGCAAATGGGTCTTCCAAATGGACAATGACCCCAAACATACTTCCAAAATTGTGGCAAAATGAATTAAGACATTAAGGACAACAAAGTCAAGGTATTAGTGGTCATCACAAAGCCCTCACCTCAAGCCTATAGAAAATGTGTGGGCAGAACTGAAAAAGCGTGTGCGAGCAAGGAGGCCTACAAACCTGACTCAGTTACACCAGCTCTGTCAGTAGGAATGGGCCAAAATTTACTTATTGTGGGAAGCTTGTGGAAGTCTACCCAAAAGGTTTGACCCAAGTTAAACAATTTAAAGGCTTGCTACCAAATACGAATTGAAAAAAATAAATGTGAGTAAGTCTAGCAACTTTGCCAGTAGGCATTTCAGCTACGATAGATAGTCAAGCTACTCTAACTTGATTGATAGCCTGAAATTGCTTGGTAGCTAGTTACGAGGTTGGGAGATTGGGAACCTATCTAGCACGCTAGCTAAAGCCAACTTAATAAAATTACTAGGCGGCTACTGGCTAGAATTACAGAAAAACAACTAAACATTTCGATTTGATTTATTTATCAAGAAGGAATCAATAGGCTACATAGCTTGTTCAAATTAATTTACAAATATACCTCCTGCAAGGCATGCCCATCACCTGCAGCTAAAATCAAATCAAACCCTGTGTTTGTCACTCCACACTGTCTCCTCCTCCACTGACGATACTGTCTGCACACACTACAGTATCTAACGTCCTACCTAGCATATCTTTTCTCTGTGGTGCACCTTGGAAGGAATAACTTACTAGGGAGAATAGGGTGTGGTACTCGTTACCTGGTCCAGTCAGTGTGTCCCCTCCGCAAAATACTGCTGATTATCTTTTTATAAATAATAAAACGTAGGCTTAAAAATGTTGCTTAATAATACATTTTACATCTGAAAAATGTATTAAAAATAACAAATTGGAACCAGAGCCATGTCAGTTCACTTAGTATCTCTCTCTCTCTTTCTCTCTCTCTCTCTCTCTCTCTCTCTCTCTCTCTCTCTCTCTATATATATATATATATAATTATTTTTTCTCCCCCTCTCTCCATCCCTCCCTCACCCCCCCCCTCCACTCGCTTGCCCTCACCCCCCCTCTCACTCTCTCGCTCTTTTTCTCTCTGTCTCTCCATCCCACCATCCGGAGCCATGCCTAAAGGCAGCAAACAGCATATATTATTCAGAACTCAGTATATTGACCACTCTCTACACAATTGAATAGTTGAGGTGTTTCCAGGCAACAGGAGAAAAACACGTTAGCTCCTGAATTAATTTGTTTCATAGCATTCTGCACAAGAACATTCATGTCAGTCTTGTCATATCAAGTAAATGTTAACAAAGGTTAATAACCATAGTGTAGAAGAGCAAACCAAATAACACCTAATCGCTCCCTAAAAATATATGATGCTAGGGTTAGAGTTGAGGCTATAGGGTTAAGGTTGAACTAGTGTTAGAGTTGAGGCTATAGGGTTAAGGTTGAACTAGGGTTAGAGTTGAGGCTATAGGGTTAAGGTTGAACTAGGGTTAGAGTTGAGGCTATAGGGTTAAGGTTGAACTAGTGTTAGAGTTGAGGCTATAGGGTTAAGGTTGAACTAGGGTTAGGCATGAGGGCCAGAGCTCTGAGCCTTGTCCGCTCCAACACATCAAGCCCTGGGAGGAAGCGCGCCACTAGGTGACCCACAAGCCGGGGAGCCAAAACCCTGCGTACAAGCCCTTCGCGTGACCAACACAGGCTATCCAGTAGATTATTTGACAAGTCAGAGGAACCATCAGGCCGAGTCATAAATAATGAGGGTAGGAGTTAGGGTCAGAGGCAGACCCCAGCGGTGAAGGTGAGGCATACATCAGTGGCAATAGGGTTAAGGTTAGGTGTGGACTCCCGAAGGTTAACAGTCAGGCGGGCAGGGTTATGGTCAGAGTTAGGGCACGGCCTACCAGGGAATGCTTTTCTCAAACCAAGCCCAACACGGTTAAGGTTAGGGTTGAGGTTAGGTAAGTGGTCCGATCCGAGTACCAATACTCCGGGGACTTACTCTGTGTTTTCAAGAACACCACACACACACAACACACACACACACACACACACACACACACACACACACACACACACACTTGTTCATCAATCAGGCTTCAGGCCAGGTCATAGCACTATTTCTGGATATAAATTACATTGTTAACTGAATGGACAAAAGGCAACATTGTGCTGCCCTTTTCCTTGACCTGTTAAAGGCTTTTGCCACTGTTGACCACTCATTAAAAATTAAAAGATTGGTTAAAAAACGTATTGACAGACAGTCTCTATCTGACCTACAGTCTGCTTTCATTGTTTAACAGAGCACCTTTATTGTCCTTAGTATTGAATGTGGGTATACCTAAGTACATGTTGTTTCTTGAACGTACAAATGACTAATGATTGAAACACACAGTATGTAGTTTGGATGGGTCCCTGCATACAAATATCTGGGCATCTGCATTGATGAAAAGCTGTCTTTTCAAAAGCATATGAATGAGTTCAATAGTTAGTTAGTTAGTTAGTAATGTGAATGTTTTTCTTAAGTGTCTTTGTAATTTTGTATATTTGTATTCTATTGTATTTTGTAAATCGTGTTCATGCAGGGCTCTCTTGTGAAAGAGACCTTGGTCTCAATGGGACTCCCTGTTAAAATAAATTTAAAAAATAAATAAAAAAACACACACAGCCATATTGGCATCAGGTGGAGCATTGCATGGAGAGGAGAATGAGTGCATCACGTGTGGACGGACAGGGGTTTAGTGTTGGTCCAGCTATAATACAATTACTCGGTGTGTTTGTTTTTCTGGGTCATTTGTTGCATGCAGGGATTAGAGATTGTAGCAGATCGAGACAGAGATGGTGAGAAGGGGGAGAGAGAGAGAGAGAGCCAGTGGGAAGGGAGAGAGGAGAGAAATGGAGGGAGGGAGGTGAGGCAAGGACAACAAATGTTTTTATTCCACGTTTTAAGACCACATAAATACCCATCACAACCTCAGCCTTAGTTCAAAAATAAATAAAAATCTGACATGGGAGTGATTGGCGGAGGAATACCATTATGACAGCCAATCAAAATGACAGAAATCTGACCTGGGTGAGAAATGCCTTTATGATAGCCAATATAAGCCGACTTCCATCTTCCATGGCCCATTAACCCTACAGCTGCATTGGCTGATGATACATTGACAGAGAGACAGAGGGGTTAACAGACTGACAGGGTCTCCGGTCCTGTAAGTGAGCAGCTGATGAGATGATAAAGTGTCTCCTCTTTGACAGGCATGACAGATAGATCAATCTGGAAGATGGGATGGTCTCACACAGGTAAACGTAAATGGCACCACATTCCCTATATAGTACACTATTTTTGACCAGGTTCAATAGGCCTTTGGTCAAAAGTAGTGTACTATTTAGGGAATAGGGTGTTGTCATCTCAGACGAAGGCAAAAGTGCCCTTCCTGTCATAGGTATAGCTGCTAAGAAATGGATGTTAAATTGTGATTGTTTACACAGTGAACTTGATCTTTTGTACTATCTGAACAATTCCTTTTAGCCAAACTCATATTCATGCCAAAAACACACACTAAAACACAACCCGTGTGAATGTTTTAAGTAGAGAAACGGAGTAAATGAAAAACGACAGACAGTCGCCTGCCATCGCTGGCTAAGACAGATATTAAGGGGCCCGGGCACTCTGGCCAAAGTAATCCCATAAATATAAGTTGTTCCCTTGGCTGGGTCGGCAGCTTGGCTCCCAAGGCTGAGGCCCTTGATGTGGCCTGATTGTATATGATCGCTCAGCTACGAAGCTACGGCCAAATCCATCACAGCTGTGCTTTTATGGGCCTCTACTGACTAATGGTCACAAGCATGCGCACCCACGCAAGCACGCATATGTATACACACGCAAGCACAAACGGACACACATAAACACATACACACACACACACACACACACACACAGAAGCCTGTTTACATTTGGTCTCCTCTCTCAGTGATAATATTTGGAGTCATCCAAAGGTTACATTTCTATTTCAAACAGTCACTTTCAAAATGGGGAGCGATGGGGTTGAGAGCTGAGGCTCTCATCGAAAGAAGAAAGAACCAGAGACACAACACAACAGAAGAGGCCAAGGGGAAGAAATAGGATGCATCCCAAATGGTACCCTATTGCCTATAGTTCACTACTTTTGACAATGACATAAAAATTCCTTTGAAGCCCAAAATAATGAACAAAGCATTAAAAATATTCCATTGTTTCTGTCAGGTCCACATTGGGTAAACATCAAATTATTATGAAATAATACAATATTTCAGTTGTGTATATTACTTTTTATTTGATTACTTTATTATTTTTCACTCCTTAAAGTCATCATCTCATCTCTGCTCAGACAGTAGCAGTCAAACAGCCAGACAATGTTATCTCTGTACGCTTCATACTGTTCTGTCTTTAATCATCCTATTTAGCCAGACTAGCTTCAGTTGTCTGATAAAATCATTTTACTAGTTCTTCTAGTAGACGAGGCATATTTTCACGAACTGTCTCTCTCCCTCGCTCTCATCATTGTGTTGTGTACATTCCTCTCTCATGCGGTCTATGCGGTCTGTGTGTATCTAACCTAACATAGCAGGAGTAAAAGGGAATCCATCTCTGCCTGAGCTGGGAAAAAAGGCGCAATAAATTATGGTCATTGTAGTTTATTACCACATTTCTGCACTGAACTAGATTGAATATTTGCTTAATAAAAACTACAACTACCTTCAGCCCAGTGTCCCACACATAAACGTAGGAAGTAGCACCCCCTGAAAAATCATAATAAAAAAAATCATAATAATTAAATATATATATATATAGGTATATATATATATATATATAATATTTTTTTAAAGTTTAAAAAAATGTTTTCCAGTCCTGCATTAGTGGACCGATATATAGCCATCTGCAGCGTGGGGCAAACCCCCCTCCCGTTGAATAACAAAATCACAGCATCCCCCCCAAACAACATCATTCTTGAGTTGATTTTTCTCATGAATGATTTGATTTCTCTCTAGAGAAACAGTGCGTTGGGCTCACAAAAAAAACGAACTAAATGGAATTCCAGTAATTGAACCGACGTTGGTCAATTAGTTGTTTACGCCACGCTCACGGATGTTAGTTTCTTCTCCTCAATAAGTCTGGATCTGAGTACCTCCCTGACCCATCACCAAATGTGAAGGGACTTCAATGATCTCAGACTAAAGTATGTCTCAGACTAAAGTATGTAGTGAACGACAGCGGGAGAATTTAGTGTGAGTGGTCAGGCTACTATGATGAAGCCATGGACTCCTATGTGTTTACAGATTCGTAAGAACTGGTCATTCTCAACAGTTCAGACCACGAACCACCACCATCCAACTACCTCTCTTGGAGGTGGGGAGTGAGGGGGTAATTCACAGATGGATGGGGAGGGGGATACAATTTAAACATCAGCCATCCATTTCCTTCCTTCCTAAAAACAGCCTACGATCCATGATCAATCATTCTATTTGCGCCCCAAACAAAATGCGAGCCCCCGAGTAGCAAGACCTTCAATAAACTTTGACTTTTAATCAAAAGTATTTTACAAGCACTCCCTTCAGGGGTGATGGAATGAAGTGGGGAGTAATATGTTACTGTTTATTAACCGACAGCTACGCTGTGATGTGTCAAGCCTCTCAAGGCTCCAGACTTACCATTACAACTCTATCAACCAAGTTGCGTCTCAAATGACACTCTATTCCCTATATTGTGCACAACTTTTTAACCAGAGACTTAGGGCCCTGGTCAAAAGTAGTGCACTATATAGGGAATAGGGTGCCATTTGAGACAGCAGGCCAAGTGTCCCCCMTTACTCCCCATACCATTCCCTTTCCCTTCCCCCTCGGCACAGTGTTTCTGCAAGTCACCCTCAATAGTCACCCTCAATAGCCTGTCAGACTCCAACCAACTGTAGATTACAATGAATAACTATTGAGTTATGGCAGACATAAATTAAGTGGAAATAAATTACACATAGCTTAGAGGGAAGAACAGTTTATTTATTTCCTTGAGGTTCTGACATTTTTTGCAGCGAGCAACTATTTATGTAAGGATGGTTATCAGAGGGCGAACGTGAACTGAACGCTTGAGCTACAAAGATAGTCAAACTAAACACACACACACACACACACACACACACACACACACACACTCGTTTGTTCCCCAAAAGCACCTCAGGAAGTTCAGGCGACAGCCCTCACTCCACCCTGCACTCAGAGATAAACCACAACTCATTTCAGTCCCCTCCATCTTACTGGGGAGAAGAAAGGAAGGGAAAGGGGGAAGGAGGGAGGAGGAGAGATGAGGGCATAGAGACTCACATCTTCACCTTGCCATTATAGACACACACAAAACCAATCCAAAGTCCATCACACTTGCACACACTTGCACACTTGCACACACACACACACACACACACACACACACACACACACACACACACACACACACAACACACACACACACACACACACACACACACACACACACACACACACACACACACACACACACACACACACACACACATTGCACAAACACACACACACTTGCACACACACACACACACACACACACACACACACTTGCACACACGCACACACACACTCGCACACAACACTCACACACACACACACACACACACACACACACACACACACACACACACACACACAACACACACACCACACACACACACCACACAACACACGACACACACACAACTCACACACAGGAACACCACACACACACACTTGACAAACACTACACACATTGCACACACATCTTTGAAACGACACAACACCACACACACCACACACTTGCACACGCACACACACACACACACAACACCACACGCCACACACACCACAAAGCAACAAACTTCACACAACACACACACACTCACACTCACACTCCACACTCTCTCACACACACACACCACACACACATCCCACACAACACACCACCACACACAACACACACACACACACACACACAATCCAGCACACACCACACCACACACAACACACCACACAATTACGGAACCCTTTAATCTCCCCTGGCCCCTGTAGATGGGAGGCTTATCAAGAGACCCTTTGCTTTCACTTTCCTCTCAGCTTTTTGGTTGAGTAGAGGGTGGGATGGATGGAGGGATGGAGAGAGCGAGGGCAGCTTCTATCCATCAATTTAAGGTCTATGCATGCTCTGAAAATCTTTCCTTCCACTCTGGCTTGTTCTCTGAACACCGGGCAACAATAATGTCAATCAATATATGAATAGTTTAATTCCGAAACACTATATATCCATTTTCAGAAATGTTGGTAAATTAGCTTTTATTGTTTAAAGAGCTTATGAAAGTGTGTTTTTCCCCATCTAATCATGGTATGAGGTTGTTCAATGACAACCAAATGTATCGCTGCAGAATACTGTGGTAGCCATAATGTGTGCCTGGAATTCTAAATAAATCACTGACAGTGTCACCAGCAAAGCACCCCCATACCATCACTCCTCCATGCTTTGCGGTGAGAACCACACATGCGGAGATCATCCGTTCACCTACTCTGCGTCTCAAAAAGACACGACGGTCGGAACCCAAAATCTCAAATTTGGACTCATCAGAGCAAAGGACAGATTTCCACCGATCTAATGTCCATTGCTCATGTTTCTTGGCCCAAGTAAGTCTCTTCTTATTATTGTGTCCTTTAGTAGTGGTTTATTTGCAGCAATTTGACCATGAAAGCCTGATTCACGCTGTCTCCTCTGAACAGTTGATGTTGAGATGTGTCTGTTACWTGAACTCTGTGAAGCATTTATTTGGGCTGCAATCTGAGGTGCAGTTAACTCTAATGAACTTACCCTCTGCAGCAGAGGTAACTCTCGGTCTTCCTTTCCTGTGGCAGTCCTCATGAGTGCCAGTTTCATCATAGCGCTTGATGGTTTGTGCTACTGCACTTGAAGAAACTTTCAAAGTTCTTTACATTTTCCGGACTGACTGATCTTCATGTCTTAAAGTAATGATGGACTGTCATTTCTCTTTGCTTATTTGAGCTGTTCTTGCCTTAATATGGACTTGGTCTTTTACCAAATAGGACTATCTTCTGTGTAGCAACCCTACCAGTCACAACACAACTGACTGTCTCAAACGCATTAAGAAGGAAAAAAATTCTACTATATAATTTTTAACAAGGCACACCTGTTAATTGAAATGCTTTCCAGGTGACTACCTCATGAAGCTGGTTGAGAGAATGCCAAGAGTGTGCAAAGCTGTCTTCAAGACAAAGGGTGCTACTTTGAAGAATCCCAAAAATAAAATATATTATGATTTGTTTAACACTTTTTTGGTTACTACATGATTCCATATGTGTTATTTCATAGTTTTGATGACCTCACTACTTTTCTACAAGGTATAAAATAGTATAAAATAAAGAAAAACCCTGGAATGAGTAGGTGTGTCCAWACTTTTGACTGGTACTGTATATTTTAAATGTGATCAATATGAGGAAGGCACAATACTATGAGAGAAGAAGTAGTCAGGTGAATGTGAATAGTTTTCAGTCATTCAGAAAAGTGATGCAGTGAAATGATGAAAGATTTGACGTAAAACAAGAAAGTTGTTAAATTGACTACAGGAAAATGAGATCAACAGATCAACTTGTGTGCTACATCACAAACCATGAAATTAGCAAACGCGTGTTACATCACAAACCATGAAATGAGCAAACGCGTGTGCTAAATCACAAATCATGAAATGAGCAAACGCGTGTGCCACATCACAAACCATGAAATGAGCAAACGCGTGTGCCACATCACAAACCATGAAATGAGCAAACGCGTGTGCTACATCACAAACCATGAAATGAGCAAACGCGTGTGCTACATCACAAACCATGAAACGCATAAAAGGGAAACATTTCAGCTGGAAGGCCACAGGCTGAGGAGCATTCCAAATGATCAAACCAAAAAGCACACACGTTTGTAGCAAAAACATACACAAAATTCTGACAAGGATAGAAAACAAAAGCATCTGGATGGCGTTCTGCTCAGTGTGTGTGGTGTGTGTGTGTTGTGATGTGTGTGTGTGTGTGTGGTGTGTGTGTGTGTGTGTGTTGTGTGTGTGTGTGTGTTGTGGTGTGTGGTGTGTGTGTGTGGGGTGTGTGTGTGTGTGTGGTGTGTGTGGGTTTGTGGTGTGTGGTGTGTGTGTTGTGTGTGTGGCGGTGTGTGGTCGGTGTGTGTGTGTTGTGGTTGAATACCAGTCAAGTTGTGTGAGAAAAGACGATCGGATCGACTACGGCAGGGGTAACGGGGAGTCCGGAATGGCCTGTTAGATTTAAGCTGATTCCAACAGGTCAGTGTGGTGTTGAATTAGATCATCAGGATAGGCGGCACAGCTGACGCCTATGTCTATCCAACCCACAATCGTTTCACGCTTTTGCTAACACGGGCAGTATATGGACGTTTAGGTCATACCAGCCATCGCCTAGAGTGAGAGCTTCAGCAATATCTGCTACACACTACACAAAGTACATGGCGTCAGCAATATCTGCTACACACTACACAAAGTACATGGCGTCAGCAATAGCTGTTACACACTACATAAGTATAGCTTCACAGACATTAGAACTCAGTTGGAATGTCTGTTGAGTTGATGTCTTCTATTTGTCTGAGGTATTTCAGTCGCTTGAACGTGTTGCTGTGCGTTTTGTTGCCAACCTTACTTTGCTACCTGACAACTTTACGGTTTTTACTTTTTAATTACCGTTTATATTTTTTCACTCCGGACGCTTTATCTGGACACGGTTCGTCAGGACCTCCAACAGCCGAAGCTAAGTAGTAACATTAACATGATGCCTTCTAATTGCAGTCGCTGTACTCATAATATACAGGAAAACGATCGCCTTACGGCGAGGATAGCTGTGCTGCTAGCCCAGCTTCAGACGCAATCGTTAGGCAAGGGTAATTTCAGTGTAGGAAAGGATGAAACAGCGTCTGTGCCATCAGTAAGTACAGATAGTAGTATAAATCCCCTCGCACAGTCCCCGCAGCCGGACAACTTTCTCATGGCTTCTGGAGGGAAATGCTGTAGGAATGCTCAACCGGTGTCGCTCATTCAGCCGTCAGAAACTTTCAACTGGTTTTCCCCATTAAGCAGCGAGTTGGAGTCTGAGGCTGAGCCTTCTCTTGTCTCTACTCCTCCCGTTACGGGGTCTGAGACGACGAAGGCTCCCACCATTAGCTCTGACAAATTGAAAACCCTACTCATTGGCGACTCATTGGCGACTAATACCCGCAGTATTAGACTTAAAACGAGTCATCCAGCGATCATACACTGTTTACCAGGGGGCAGGGCTACCGACGTTAAGGCTAATCTGAAGATGGTGCTGGCTAAGGCTAAAACCTTAGCCTTAGTATAGAGATATTGTTATCCACGTTGGCACCAACGATGTTAGGATGAAACAGTCAGAGGTCACCAAGCGCAACATAGCTTCAGAATGTAAATCAGCTAGAAAGATGTGTCGGCATCGAGTAATTGTCTCTGGCTCCCTCCCAGTTAGGGTGAGTGATGAGCTCTACAGCAGATTCTCACAACTCAATCGCTGGTTGAAAACTGTTTTCTGCCCCTCCCAAAAGATAGAAGTTGTAGATAATTGGCCCTCTTTCTGGGACTCACCCACAAACAGGACCAAGCCTGGCCTGCTGAGGAGTGACGGACTCCATCCTAGCTGGAGGGGTGCTCTCATCTTATCTACCAACATAGACAGGACTCTAACTCCTCTAGCTCCACAATGAAATAGGGTGCAGGCCAGGGTGCAGGCCACTAGCACAGTCAGTGTAGTCAGCTCAGCTATCCCCATTGAGACCGTGTCTGTGCCTCGACCTAGGTTGGGCAAAACTAAACATGGCGGTGTTCGCCTTAGCAATCTCACTAGGATAAAGACCTCCTCCATTCCTGCCATTATTGAAAGAGATCATGATACCTCACATCTCAAAATAGGGCTACTTAATGTTAGATCCCTCACTTCAAAGGCAGTTATAGTCAATGAACTAATCACTGATCATAATCTTGATGTGATTGGCCTGACTGAAACATTGCTTAAGCCTGATGAATTTACTGTGTTAAATGAGGCCTCACCTCCTGGTTACACTAGTGACCATATCCCCCGTGCATCCCGCAAAGGCGGAGGTGTTGCTAACATTTACGATAGCAAATTTCAATTTACAAAAAAAAAAATGACGTTTTCGTCTTTTGAGCTTCTAGTCATGAAATCTATGCAGCCTACTCAATCACTTTTTATAGCTACTGTTTACAGGCTTCCTGGGCCATATACAGCGTCCCTCGCTGAGTTCCCTGAATTCCTATCGGACCTTGTAGTCATAGCAGATAATATTCACATTTTTGGCGATGTTAATATTCACATGGAAAAGTCCACAGACCCACTCCAAAAGGCTTTCGGAGCCATCATCGACTCAGTGAGTTTTGTCCAACATGTCTCTGGACCTACTCACTGCCACAGTCATACTCTGTATCTAGTTTTGTCCCATGGAATAAATGTTGRAGATCTTAATGTTTTTCCTCATAATCCTGGACTATCGGACCACCATTTTATTACGTTTGCAATCGCAACAAATAATCTGCTCAGACCCCAACCAAGAAGCATTAAAAGTTGTGCTATAAATTCTCCGACAACACAAAGATTCCTTGATGCCCTTCCAGACTCCCTCTGCCTACCCAAGGACGTCAGAGGACAAAAATCAGTTAACCACCTACCTGAGGAACTCAATTTAACCTTGCGCAATACCCTAGATGCAGTTGCACCCCTAAAAACTAAAAACATTTGTCATAAGAAACTAGCTCCCTGGTATAGAGAAAATACCCGAGCTCTGAAGCAAGCTTCCAGAAAATTGGAACAGAAATGGCGTCACAAAATTTTGGAAGTCTTCCGACTAGCTTGGAAAGACAGTAGCGTGCAGTATCGAAGAGCCCTCACTGCTGCTCGATCATCCTATTTTTCCAACTCAATTGAGGAAAATAAGAACAATCCAAAATTTATTTTTGATACAGTCGCAAAGCTAACTAAAAAGCAGCATTCCCCAAGTGAGGATGGCTTTGACTTCAGCAGTAATAAATTCATGAACTTCTTTGAGGAAAAGATCATGATCATTAGAAAGCAAATTACGGACTCCTCTTTAAATCTGCGTATTCCTCCAAAGCTCAGCTGTCCTGAGTCTGCACAACTCTGCCAGGACCTAAGATCAAGAGAGACACTCAAGTGTTTTAGTACTATATCGCTTGACACAATGATGAAAATAATCATGGCCTCTAAACCTTCAAGCTGCATACTGGACCCTATTCCAACTAAACTACTGAAAGAGCTGCTTCCTGTGCTTGGCCCTCCTATGTTGAACATAATAAACGGCTCTCTATCCACCGGATGTGTACCAAACTCACTAAAAGTGGCAGTAATAAAGCCTCTCTTGAAAAAGCCAAACCTTGACCCAGAAAATATAAAAAACTATTTGCCTATATCGAATCTTCCATTCCTCTCAAACATTTTTGAAAAAGCTGTTGCGCAGCAACTCACTGCCTTCCTGAAGACAAACAATGTATACGAAATGCTTCAGTCTGGTTTTAGACCCCATCATAGCACTGAGACTGCACTTGTGAAGGTGGTAAATTACCTTTTAATGGCGTCAGACCGAGGCTCTGCATCTGTCCTAGTGCTCCTAGACCTTAGTGCTGCCTTTGATACCATCGATCACCACATTCATTTGGAGAGATTGGAAACCCAAATTGGTCTACACAGACAAGTTCTGGCCTGGTTTAGATCCTATCTGTCGGAAAGATATCAGTTTGTCTCTGTGAATAGTATGTCCTCTGACAAATCAACTGTACATTTCGGTGTTCCTCAAGGTTCCGTTTTAGGACCACTATTGTTTTCACTATATATTTTACCTCTTGGGGATGTCATTCGAAAACATAATGTTAACTTTCACTGCTATGCGGACGACACACAGCTGTACATTTCAATGAAACATGGTGAAGCCCCAAAATTGCCCTCGCTAGAAGCCTGTGTTTCAGACATAAGGAAGTGGATGGTGAGAAGTTTACTTTAGCTTCTTATGGCTGGAGGGTTATAAATTGAAGTGAGCTTGGGATGAAAGGTGCACAGAGGTGCCCAGAGTAACGGCCTGCTCCCAGTATGTTGTCTAATTTTTGGCATTATTATTACGTAGTATTGTGATAGAAAAACTGTCTGAGTTCTAAAACGTTTGGAATTATGTCTTGTGAGTATAACAGAAGCTCATATGGCAGGACAAAACTGAGAAGTTGGAACTTTTGTTGGGATTTCTTGCTGAGGGTAGTATTGTTCAACAAGCTCTCTTGAAATTAAGCGAGATATGGATTGAGTTTTCACTTTCTAGAAGGCTTCCATAGATTGGTCAAAAGTCAAGAACTTTGTCTGATGACTCTAATGGTGTGGAATGGGGGGCGAAGGAGAACAGGATATTAGTGCAGCCAGTGCCGAGCGTAGACCATTACTTGGGACTCACGGCAGCAGTTCACTGTGATAGGACAGCGTCGTTTCATCGCTCAACTGAAAATAATTTCCGGTTGAACGTTATTCAAGATGTATGTTATAACATCTAAAGATTGCTTCAGTAATCGTTTTGAACATGTTTCTACTTGAATGTTTATGGAACTTTTGACATTTCGTGACGTTGATAAGTGGTGCGGCTTTGTGAGTTTGGGACTTGTTTACAAACGCTTTAAACAAGTAGCTAATTGAGGACATAATAACGGACATTATGAACAATCAGAGCATTTAATTGTGGACTGGATGTCAGGGAATGGCATTCTGGATGAATATATCAAGGTAAGGACATTTAATCATGTGTTTTCTGGTTTCTGTTGATCAACATGGACGGCTAATTTGATACTAATGTTTAAGCGCGTCTCAGATATTGGGCATGGTTTGCTTTTTCGTAAGGTGTTTTTGAAACTGCCAAGCGGTTGCATAAGGAGAGGTATCTCTATAGTTCCATGTGTATAACTTGTATTATTTCACCTACATTTATGCTGACGTATTTCTGTTGAAACGATTGGCTAAACTATCACTGATGTTTTTTGGAACTGGTGGAATGTAAAGCCCATGTAAACTCAGATTTTTTTATATAATATGAACTTTTCAACTAAAAACCTGCATGTATTGTGTAAATGAAGTCGCTATGGAGTGTGCATCTGATGAAGATCATCAAAGGTTACGTGATTAATTTATTAGGCTATATTTCTGCTTTTTGTGAAAGCTATCTTCGTGGAAAATGGCTGTGGCTTTTGGTGGTTTGGTGTGACCTACACATAATCGTTTGTAGTGCTTTCGTTGAAAGCATATTTGAAATCGAACACTTGGTGGGATTAACAACATATTACGTTTAAACGATGGTGGTAAAACATTACGTTATGTTGAGGAGATTTGTAACTTATGAGATTTCAGTCTTTTTTTTCCTCTACGATAACAATGCAAAATCTGAAAATTTCTGTCCAAAAATGATGGCAGAAAAATTATTCCATGCTTGTTGTTACTTCACTAGGTTAAACTACTGCATATGCTCTACTTTCCGGCTACCCGGATAAGAACTAAAGAAACTTCAGTTAGTAACTAAACGGCTGCTAGAATCCTGACAGACCAACAATTTGGAAGTCATATTACTCCAGTGCTACTCCTAGCACTGGCTTCCTGTTAAGGCAAGGGATGATTTCAAGGTTTTACTGCGAACACTACAAAGCATTTCATGGGCTTGCCTCTACCTCTTTTTCCGATTTGGTCCTGCGTAAATACTCAACGTAGCTAGGTCAGAAGACGCAGGCGCTCCTAATTGTCCCTAGAATTTCTAAGCAAACAGCTGGAGGGCAGGCTTTTCTCCTATAGGATCTCAATTTTTATGGAATGGTCTGCGTACCCATGTGAGAGACGCAACTCGGTGCTCTTTCATGGGTCTGGAGGGGTGCGTCACTGAGTTGGGTTGAGTCACTGACGTGATCTCCTTTCTGGGTTGGGCGCCCCCTTGGGTTGTGCGTGGCGGAGATTTTGTGGGCTATACTCGGCCTTGTCTCAGGTGGTAAGTTTGGTGGTTGAAGATTACTCTAGTGGTGTGGGGCTGTGTGCTTTGGCAAAGTGGTGGGGTTATATATCCTTTTGCGCCTGTCCGGGGGTTTCGGATGGTGCAACAGTGTCTCCTGACCTCCTGTCTCAGCCTCCAGTATTTATGCTGCAGTAGTTTATGTGTCGCGGGCTAGGTCAGTTTGTTATATCGGAGTACTTCTCCTGTCTTATCCGTGTCCTTGTGAATTAAGTATGCTCTCTCTAATTCTTCTTTCTCTCTTTGCTTTCTTCTCTCTGAGGACTGAGCCTTAGGAATGCATGCAGGGACTACCTGCGATGATGACTCCTTGCTGTTCCAGTCCACGGCGTGGCTGCTGTTCCAGTTTAACTGTTTCTGCCTGCGGCTATAGGAACCTGACCTGTTACACGGACGTGATTACTGTCCCAGACTGCTGTTTCAACTCTCTAAGAACGCAGGAAGTGGTAAAGAGTACTCTTAATGATCGGCTATGAAAACCACTGACATTTATCTCTGAGGGTGGGCTGACTTGCTGCACCCTCGACAACTACTGTGATTATTATTATATTTGACCATGCTGGTCATTTATGAACGATGTTTGAACATCGTACGGGCCAGTGTTCTGGTTAGAGTAGTTCGCAACGACGGCAAGCAGAAGAGGACTGGCCACCCCTCATAGCCTGGTTCCTCTCTAGGTTTCTTCCTAGGTTTTGGCCTTTCTAGGGAGTTTTTCCTAGCCACCGTGCGTCTACACCTGCATTGCTTGCTGTTTGGGGTTTTAGGCTGGGTTTCTGTACAGCACTTTGAGATATCAGCTGATGTAAGAAGGGCTATATAAATACATTTGATTTGATTTGATTCACACAGTGCACCTGCTTGACTTCAAGCCAGCCATTCTTAATACACCAATGCTTTGTTTGTCCGACAATGTCAGAGATTGACAGAGACATTGCGTTAGAACTCCAGTCCTCGTAGTGGCTTTGGGGTAACAAACACCACCCTCACAAGGTGCCACCAAAAAGGGACATTGGACAAAAAACAGATCCAACAAATGTCTGTCCTCTATCATGAAAAAGAGAGCAGAAAGTTCTCCCCAAAGGGACTGACTATGATAATAGTTCAGCAAGTGTTTCTGGTGCTACCTCATCACTGAGCGTAATGACAAAGCAGTGGATCCAAATCATTAAATCAGCCGGCTGGAATAGAAGCCACGCTCTGTGCCTGGTCAGTCTCAAGAAAGACACCGATTCCCAGGAGAAAATGAGCACTAACAACCTGGAATAATAGGTTTGAGTTTTTAGTTTGCACTGCAGACGCCTGGGCCAATCAATGGCTAAGCGATAATGCAATCAAGAGATGGAGTCCATACCTGAAAAGCTGCCTGAAGACAGAAGCTGGACCGATCGATAGGGGACTGGGAGAGAAGCCTGCTATACTTTGAAGTACACCACTGCAGATTTTGAGACCAGGGCTGAATAGAATATCTATCAAATAGTATTCTGGTTGGGTCTGAGTTTCAGAGCCCCAGAAAGGTAGTGAGCTGTTGGTTTGTATCTGTAACTGGGAGCTGATGCAGGAGGAGATGCTGGCTGATGGTTGATAGTGATGCTGGCTGATGGTTGTGAACATTGCTCAGAACACTAATGCGATGGGGAACAGCTGTGCTGGCTGCTGTTCTTAGCCCCTCCATCTCACGTCAAACCACATACGCAGTCAGGGAGCCGAAGCCACATGGAACACACACACAACCACACACTCACACACACACACACACACACACACACACATCCACACACACACAGAGCTAAAACAGACAAAGCTCATGTCAGGTAACTCTCAGCATGTCATTTGTATAGTTGTTAGTTGTTGTCCCATGACATATCAGAGGAGTGACTGTCTGAAAGGCCTGTCTTTGAAGACGCAAAGCTTAAGTCCTTCTGTGATGTGAAGTCACTCTGTGGAGTTTCATTCTGCTGATGGAAACCATGGATGACTCATGTGTTGTTCCAGAGTGTGAATTACGCGGGGGAAAGGGAGGGGAATGAGAGATATGAGCCCCGCTAAACTAAACGAAAGTCATACTTTGGGGGAGTGTCTAAATAATACTAATTTAACCATTCTCCTATTTCTTTAAAACACAATTTTGTACTTATACAGTGATAAAATTGAAAATAAAAGCTTATTTCAAATGGAACAATCACCCCCAACTCTCTGTCATGGTTTAAAAAACAAATCCCATGTGGCTGCACTTGTCATCCCAGGATAGTCTGGTATTACTTGACTTTTCTTTTTACAAAAACTGTAAATTTGTTAGTAAGAGGCATCAATTAATTCAGGCTACAAGAGTGTAGGCCCAATGACAATTGCAGAGTGTGACTTTTCAGTGTTTTGTAACATTTGTCTGTCCATTCATCAAATGGCGTGTACACAGTTTGGATGCTGGAATAATTTTGGAGTGGACGAACTTGCGCAGGTAGCCTTTTTAAAGTGATTTGTTTGACAATCAGATGAAATCATCAGGCATGACTGCGTTCTTGCCACATTAAAAGGTAATTCATGTTTACCATTAAATGACATGTCTTTACTATTAGCTCCCCAAAAATGTCACATAGGAGTTCCCCCCCACACACTCAAATGTCACGTTATAATTCAAACGTTATGTTAGTCACAAAGGAAATACTACCATACTGGCATTCTAATACTGCAGTTGAAGAGTTTGGCACGAAATGTCATTACAAACGCATTTGTTTTTTAGACACAAGTCAATGACGTAATAGAAATAAGATTACTCTAGTATTGAACATATGTTGCATTAATGGCATTTAACAACATATCACCGACTATAGACAGCCATTATGTGTTGTTTTTAAGTTTGAGAACTGGGGTTTAGAAATGGGGGCATCCCTCCCTTGTAATATTCTTGTCTTCGTCATGCATAACATTCTGCTAAAGGACGTCTAAGCTGTTAATTGTCATTTTGGGGAATATGCAATGATTACTTACATTGCTTTAGGCTAGTTTTGGAGAGCAGTTCGACTTTTAATTACCACAGAAACTAATGAAAAATCTACCACAGTCATAAAAGACATTGAAATTCATTGAAACTCCAGCAATGCCAGACAGACAGTCCTGATTACCCCTGTTGGCAAATATCCTCTCTCTCGCTATCTCTCTCTCACACCCAGCCATTAAATGACAGATGCTCTGATTCTCGCTACGTTTCTGCCTCTCTTCCCAGGTTGAAATAAAGTTCTGTAACGGCCTTGTGGCTCGTCATTGTGGCACACCCAGAGTTTAATCAAACAAAATACCCTCCACAAAGAGTGACTCATCATAGTTTAACCTAAATACTATCTTATCTGGAGAAGGTATAATATCATTAGGGTGATGATGCATATGGCCAAGGTGCAAGCAGGGTTTGCTGTAGCCTTAGTCAACTGTTCCCGTTTTTACTGAATCGCAGAGTCACAGAAAGTATTCAGTGTTGATAGACAAGTTTAGCTTCTCATTCAAATTATCTTCTGGCACCTCTTCCGGAGTGTTTGGGCACAGGAGGAATGTAAGGAGTGACACTGTGAATGTGAGAGAGAAAGTGTGAGCGACCCTATTTATGGTGCTTATTGTGTATAATGAAATGGCCAAGTGCCGACTGATAGAGACACTGACATTAAACCACTATCTATCTACAGTGTGTATCATAATTATTCGCCCCCCTTTAATTTTTTCACATTTTGTGAAATTAGAAAGTGGGATTAAAAAATATATATTAATGAAAAATCAAACACTAATATACCTTGATTAGATAAATATTCACCCACCTGAGTCAATACATGTCAGAAACACATTTAGCAGAGATTACAGATGTGTCTTATTTGGTTAAGTCTATAAGAGCATTGCACACCTGGATTGTACAATATTTGCCCATTTGTTATTTTTTAAATTCTTCAAGCTTTGTCAAGGTGTTGGGGATCATGGCTAGACAGAAATGTRCAAGTCTTGCCATACATTTTCAAGCAGATTTAAGTCAAAACTCTAACTTGGCCACTCAGGAACATTCCCTGTCTTCTTGGTAAGCAACTCCAGCTTAGATTTGGCCTTGTGTTGTACGTTATTGTCCTGCTGAAAAGTAAATCCCAGTGTCTGATGTAAAGCAGACTGAAGCAGGTTTTCTTCTAGGAGTTTGCCTATGTTTAGTTCCATCTATTTTCTTATTATCCTGAAAATCTCCCCCGTCTTTGCTCCCCCGTCTTTGCATACCCATACCATGATGCAGCCACCAGCACGCTTGAAAATAAGGAGGCAGTTATTGAGTGATGTGTTGTACATAAGGCTTTGCATTTAGGCCTAAAAGTGTGTTCCGTTGCCGTGTTTTTTTTGCAGTATTACTTTAGTGCCTTGTTGCATACAGGATACATGTTTTGAAATATTTTGATTATGTATATTTGTATTCTTCTTTTCACTCTGTCATTTAGGTCATTATTGTGGAGTAACTTCAATGTTGTTGATCCATCCTCAGTTTTCRAACATCACAGCCATTGATCTCTGTAGCTGTTTTAAAATGACCAATGGCCTCATGGTGACATCCCTGAGCAGTTTCCTTCCTGTCCTGCAGCTCAGTTCAGAAGGACGACTGTATCTTTGTTGTGTCTGGGTGGTTTAATACATCCTCCACAGCATAGTTATTAACTTGACCAAGCTTAAAGAGATATGCAATGTCTGATTTCTTAATGTTACTCATCTACCAATCACTGCCCTTCTTTATGAGGCGTTGAAAAGCTCCCGGGTCTTTGTATTTGAATCTGCTTGAAATTCAATGTTTGACTGAGGGACCTTACAGATGTTTTATCTATGGGGGCCAGAGGAAGGGGTAGTCATTCAAAAATCATGTCACTTATTATGTGTTATTTGTTAGCAAATTTTTACTTCTGAACTAATTTAGGTTTGACTAAACAAAAGGGGTGAATACTTTTGCAACAACTATATATATATTTTTAATTTTTTTTTTACAATTTGTTAACATTTGAAGTTTCATTCTAAAACCTTATCTATCCACTTTCAAAAATGTTAGTAAATTAGCTTATATTGTTTTAAGAAATTATGGAAGAGATGAGTGTGTTTTTCATGATGGTTTCATTTCAGAGATGCAAATAATATTTTTCTAAATGCTATAAATCCCCCTCACTCTCATAGAAATAAGTAGTACAGCTAGGTTTTACAATGTAGGAAAATATAATTGTATGGTGATTGAACCATTCCTAGCATGTTAATTGTAACGCCAACAAACCTTAGTAACCTTACTATGCTACAAACCTAAGAGCCAGGGGTCTATGAGACTAAGAACAAACAAAGAGAAAAACAACAAAAACACCAAGCAGGCAGAGAGACAGAGAGAAAGAAAGATATCCACTGAGGATGAGAAAGCTACATGGTGTTTATGTTCCACTGTCAGACCTCTGGCAGCGCTGGACAGACATGTGGTCAATGCACTTCCTCTGTTAGGTTTGTTTGGTCTCTGGGCTGTATCAGGGATAGTTTTGGCTGTCTTCCTTCCCAATATTGTACAAGCTTGGTTTGTGTGTGTGTGTGGGTGGACGGGTGGACGGGTGGATGGGTCGGTGGGTATTCGGGGGGGGGGGGCAGAAGTCCTTACAAGGATAGTAAAAAAAATTGCCGGTCCCCACAAAGAAATAGGCTATTTTGGGCTTAGGGGTTAGGTTTAGGGTTAGGGTTACAATTAGGGTTATGGTTAGAATTAGGGTTAGGTTTAGGGTTAGAGGTTAGGTTAAGGTTAGGGTTAGGTTAGGGGTTAGGGAAAATAGGATTTTGAATGGGAATCAGTTGTTTGTTCCCCACAAGATAGTAAAACAAACGTGTGTGTGTGTATATGAGAAAGAGAGACAAGAGAGAGAAGAGAGAGAGAGACAAGAGAGACGAGAGAGACGAGAGACACAAGAGAGATTAGAGAGACAAGGGGGACAAGAGAGAGAGACAAGAGAGAGACAAGAGAAAGAGATACAAGAGAAAGAGAGACAAGAGAGACAGAAGAGAGAGAGACAATGGAGACACAAGAGAGAGATGAGAGAGACAAGGGTGACAAGAGAGAGATTGACAAGAGAGACAAGATAGACAAGAGAAACATGAGAGACAAGAGAGACAAGAGAGACAAGAGAGACAAGAGAGACAAGAGAGACAAGAAAGAGACAAGAAAGAGACAAGAGATACAAGAGAGAGACAAGAGAAACAAGAGATACAAGAGAGAGACAAGAGAAACAAGAGAGACAAGAGAGAGAGAGACAAGAGAGAGAGAGACGAGAGAGACAAGAGATAGAGACAAGAGAGACGGGAGAGGGACAAGAGAGACAATAGTGACAAGAGAGAGAGACAAGTGAGAGAGAGACACAAGAGAGGGAAGAGACAAGATAGACAAGAGAGAGAGATAAGAGAGAGAGACAGGAGAGAGAGACAAGAGAGAGACAGGAGAGAGAGAGAGACAAGACAGAGAGAGACAAGAGAGAGCGACAAGAGAGAAAGGAGAGACGAGAGAGAGAGAGACAAGAGAGAGACAAGGAGAGAGACATGGAGAGAGAGAGAGACAATAGAGAGAGTGACAAGAGAGAAAGGAGAGAAAAGAGAGAGAGAGAGACAAGAGAGAAGAGAGCGAGAGACAATAGTTCAAGAGGGATGAAAGTTGAATAGCAGCCAGACTTAAGCTTCCCGATGACATCATTAATTACACACACACACACACACACACACACACACACACACACACACACACACACACACACACACACACACACACACACACACACACACACACACACACACACACACACACACACACAGCTTTCCCAGACCACACACAGCTTTCCCAGACCTGTACAATAATAATGGGTTTCACATAAAGAGTCGGAGGATATACTACAATATCACATGTAATACAAAGATAAAGTAGAAATGGAATAATAGACGTGAATGGGATTTTTGGGGGCTTTTTATTATTCGTCATAGTTGTGGAGATGAAAAGTGTAGTATACATGCTTATGGGAGTGTTAATTTGAAGCTGGGTCCAACTTGTAGGTAACCAGTAACTGATCCAGTCCTGGTCTGAGGCTTACCTTTGTGACGTCTTCTTGTATTTCCTTCTGTGGAAGAAAAACAAGTACACCATTAATGTTTATGGCATCATTCTCCATGTTCTATTGCAATTTTCAGAAGAATCAATCCATCCAATATATGAATCCATATTGTAATATGTAATTCTATACCGTAGGTAGAGCACTGACGTCATACATTATATCATTAATCTACATGCTTGGAATGAACTTGAAAAAGATTATGGATGTGTGAAATRGCACGTTATTTGCTTTATAGTACACTAATTTTGACCAGTGCCCAAAGAGATCTGGTCAACAGTAGTGCACCATATTAGGAAATAGGGTACCGTTCTGGACGCACCCTATGTCCTCTGGGTTTTCATCCTCTTTTAACGTCTATAGACTCATATCGAGATGATGTGGGTCTCAGTGCATTTGGTACATTTATAGCGGATGATCCCTTTAATCTAAAGACAACACTGTCCTGCATGCCAGACAGTCAACAGTGTTGTTGGTTTAGCTTTGGGACTGAATTATCATCCACCTTCGTAGAGACAAGCAAATATGCCGTTCAGAAAGTGATTTGATTGATAAAGAATTATTGTTGAATGGATCGTTTTTGCACAAGCACTCCGACACTTGAAAGGGTGACAGTTGGGTGACAGATTCTCTATTAGCAAATTCAGACGTTTGATAAGGCCATAAAAGGAAAGAAAACCGAAAGATGATGGGAAGGAAATGAGAAAACAGGAAAAAAAATGTAATACATGTTTCTGTTCTTTGACATGGTATATACCTAAACACACGGTGAACAATTCTCAGGAGAGTATTATCAACAGTCCTCTCTCATTCTGTTTATCTCTCCCTCTCTCTTTTATATCTCTGTTCTCTCTCAGTCACAGTCAGGAAGTGTATGGGACAGATAAGATCATGGATACAATGACCAGAAAACTAAACACAGACCACAGAAACAGAATGTATTCTAATTCTATGGTCCAGACACCCGGTTACATGATCTGGCCTGGGTCATGTTCAGCCGATCAGTTTGTCTGTTCTTAGCCCCATAGACCTCTGGCTCTTAGGTGTGCAGCTGACTGCAGGCTGTGACCTCGTGGTGTCAACATATTAAGGTTTGTTGGCATTACTATTAATATGCTAGGAAGGGTTCAATCACCTTCCAATTATTTTTTCCCCCATACACACATAACCACAACACATTTTACGTCTCCACCGTTCATATATGAGCCCACCTGGATTGTGGTGAAATTCATACAACTCTCCTAAAGCAAATTACAGATTAATTAGGCCTAAACTTCAATGTCTGTAAGTCTGTGGTCAGTCACCAGTTAGACTCATCTCCCAAAACGCTATCCAGGGCACCGTGAAGCCACAGTAAAAGCAATGAGAGAGAGGGTTTATAGGGCATATAAACATTAAACCACATTCCCCTTCTCTTCCTGATCGCCCGCCTTTTGTGTGTGTGAGAGAGAAAGAGACAGAGATATTGAGAGATAGAGAGAGAAAGAGATAGAAATATATATATATATAAATAGAGAGAGAGAGAGAAGATTAGAAAGATAGATATAAATAGAGAGAGAGATAGAAAGAGAGATATAAATAGAGAGATATATAAATATATATATATATATATATATTATATATATATATATATATTAGAGAGAGAGAGAGAGATAAATATATATATATATATATATAAGAGAGAGAGAAATAATATATATATATATAGAGAGAGAGATAATAAAAAATAAAAAATAAATATATATATATATATATAGAGAGAGAGAGGACAGGCTCATGTTGACGTCGGAACAGTCAATCAATGTCATCTGTGAGGAATGATGACCAGACAAGACGAGACGGATGGTCCCTGAGATTAGGACCGGGACAAATGGTTGTTGCCTGGGCCAATTGTCTGTCTATGATGGAGAGGTTTCTAGTATAGTATATCTATGGTCTAGGGTCAGGGCTGGGCCCATAGGCATCAAGCATCTCAGAGTAGGAGTGCTGATCTAGGATCAGGTCTTGTAATCTTGTTCTAAAAGGCTAAACTGATCCTAAATCAGCACTCCTACTCTGAGACGCTTAAAACGTACAGCCCCTGATCTCGTAATTCTATATTGAGGGTCTACTGGGGTGATGTTGTCACTCATAATGACAGAAGATTAGGCAACACTGATGGACATCAGGGACTGCAGCCTGAGCGACAGGATCACAGCTGAGACCATCCATACTCTCTGATGACACACAGAGGCAGACAACAATGTGTTCGTTTCTACTGACTTGAGTTCATATACTGAACATCGGAAATGTACACACACAAGCACAAACCTACCCATACAGTATGCACAAACACGTGTGCTTTCATTAACACACAATGTGCGGGGATCAAATGTGTATTTTCGGGGGTTATTTCTACGTCATTGGGGTGCAAACATCTTCCTCATCACTTTTCTTCATCCTAAAATGTAACATGTAGTATCTTTCCCCTCTTTATTTCTATCTATGTGAAGCTTCGATGCAGAGGGGAAAACAGTCAGAAAACAGCAGACAGCCAATTAGTAATTATGAGTGGCTAATCGTTAGCTGTGTGTAATTGTGTTGACTGCCTGGCTGCCTGTGTGTCAGTGTTGACTGCCTGGTTGTATTCTGTAACCTCTGGGTCCCTGGATGTTTGGTCCTTTCTGCTACATTAACCTGATTACGCATGTACTTTACTTCTGGCTCATTCGATAAGGCAAATCCTTATAAAATATATCCTCTGATAATATGTATAGAAAAACAGAAGCGCAAAGCCTGTGTAGAGTAATGTAAAAAAAACATCTGTCATTCCTAAACATTTTCTGGTCATGAAGAGCTTTTAAATTCATAATAAACCCAACTGCAAACAAATATGCACTTCGAGCATCAAACATAATGAATTTTGTTGAAACCATCAAATGACAAAATAGGCTGATGTTGCATGAGTGGTATTGATTACACATTCCTCTGTAAACATGTTGTCCATGGAACTTTCACAGAGGTTTTAAAGGCATTTCAACCATTAACTCTTAACTTTCAATGTGTTTGAAAATGAGCCCCCCAAAAATTACCAAATTGACAGGATTGGTAATCTAGGCTGCAGTACACTCAAAGTCAAGCGTGAACAGAGTGAAATACTTGCACTCAAAACACTAAAACACAAGTATGCAGAGACATAAACACTGACAAATCATTAACACAATGACAAACAGTGAGAATAATAATAACAGAAAAGGTTACTCACAGTCCTCTCAGCCTCAGCCATATCTTCTCAATCTGGTCTGGCTGCAGAAACTTCAGAGAGTTACTCTCAAAATCCTCTATCTCCTTGGTTGGTGATTCCATGTCTAAGATATTAACCAGGCGAAAGGACATGAAAGTCTAAAGTCTAAAGTCTGCAGAGCCAGCCCACTTCAGCAGCGAAATCAGAGGATGGAAAAGTGGAAGTTTATTCAGAGCGTTGTGCTGCTTCAGAGTGGTCCTCTATCTCGCTATCCCCGTTCCTTAATCCTCTGTCTATACAGATCCCTATCCCATCTCTGTCAGCAGTGTGACAGCTGGAGTCTGTTCCTCATCCTTCTCTTCCCTCCTCATCCTCCTGTCCTGTTCTGTATCAGGTCCTGTTGAGTATAGCTAGGGCTAGCAGTGCAGCTGCGTCAGGGGAGCTGGGGCTAGTGGTGAAGCTGCATCAGGGGAGCTGGGGCTAGTGGTGGAGCTGCGTCAGGGGCCCCCTGGCTGTGATCTGTGTGTGCTCTGGTTTAGTCACCAGCAGCTCCTCTCCTCTCAGGTGCTCACTGAGCGCGTGCAGCTCAGGAGGCAGAAGGGTGAAGGCGGGCGGGGGGGCTCCGACAAACACGCTCCGCCCCATGGAGGGAGAGGGGGAGGAAGAGCGGAGGAGAGGAATACGGGCTGCTGCTGTCGTCGCGCAGAGTATCAGAGAGCAGCGCTTCCACCGCTAACGCCACAGCTACACTATACATTCATATCTGCCCTGCGTAAGCCCAGGAGGGGGACGGGGCCGAGAGGGAGGAGGAGAGGGAGAGGAGGAGAGGAGAGAAGAGTGAGAGAGAGAGAGATAGAGAAGAGAGATAGAGAGGACAGGCTCACGTTGAATGTCGAGAGAAGCAAAGACCGGGAATAAGAGAGAGTGAGTGTGAAAGAAGGATACAAGAAGAAGAGAAATACAGACAGACAGGCTGTTAGAGTATATGCAAGTGTGTTGCTGTGAGCAGATAAAATTTGAGTGAGTGTGAGAGAGAGAGCAAAAAGAGAGAGAGAGAGAGAGAGAAGAGAGAGAGAGAGAGAGAGAGAGAGAGAGAGAGAGAGAGAAGAGAGAGGAGACAGAGAGAGAGAAGAGAGAGAGAGAGGGAGACACTGAGAAAGAGGATAGCTGTGTAATGATGGGAGGTGCTTCAGTGTTGGAATAGGAGTGCTGAGCGAACTGCACTCCTAAAAGCCTATTTTTCTCTTTCTCTCTCTTTTTTCTCATCCTCTTCTCGTTTTCCTTTCCGTTCTTATACCTCCCTCTCTCTCTCTTCTCTCCTCTCTCTATTCGCTCTCTTTCTTCCTCTCCCCTCCTTCTGCTATTTCCTCTCCTTCTCTTCCTCTCCCTTTTCTCTCTGTCTCCCCCTTGCGTTCTGTCTATCTCTTTCTTATTCCCTTGAATGCTCAGCGATAACGTTTAATTCATCAGATGTATGTTTAACCGTGGGTGCTCAAACCTCAGTCCTGGGGTCATATCCTACTCAAACCAGTCCTGGGGCTCAAACTCAGTCCGGCTCAAATCAGTCCTGGGGCTCAAACTCAGTCAGTCTGGGCTCAAATGTCAGGGTACAGTCCTGGGGCTCAAACCAGTCAGTCTGGCCAACGTCAGTCTGGGCTCAAACTCAGTCCTGGGGCTCAAACTCAGCACTGCTCAACTCGACCGAGTTCGGGAAACCCTGGTTAGATCACAGAACATCAGGCAAACATGAATGAATAAGAAGGTAACGCTGACCTCTACAAAAAAGCTATGAGCGTTAAACTTCGCTACAATATAAACACAACATTTACGTGACATCTCTACACACACGCTTTCAATCAAAATAACTTCTATGATGAGCTCCTTCAGCCCAGGGGCAATGGAGGGGTACGAAAAGACAAGATGAGATGACCCGACTCCTCTGCGTCCCAATGCACCTATTCCCTTTACAGCACACTACTTTTGACCAGAGCCATATGGATAGGCCTTGGTCAAAGGGAAGGCACTACATAGGGAATAGGGTGCCATTTGGACGCAACGATTGGATCCTACGATACAAGAGACGCGGTGGAGATGTTTGTTTAATAGCCATCAGATATTGTTGTTATTATCTAATTGCGCACTGATTGTGAGGGAGGGGGAATAAAATAACCAATAAAGTGCCAGGGTGGACCCGGATCAAGGCTGACGCTGAATACGCCAGCTCCTTATTCCGAGAACGGCGCGTAGTATCGTAGGTGTGGCGGTTGTTGTTGATGAAGTGTCAATGGGCGAATTAAGAGTCGCGATAGCCTTCAATTAATATGTTCTAGCTGATTAACAGCTAAGAAATTCGGCAGCTCAAGGTCTGTTGGATAAAATGGAAGACGACGCGAAATCAGATAAGCCGGTGTATCACCAACAAATAGAGGTCGATTGGCGAATTAGCTGTCAGTGCATCAGCAAGATAGTAGGCAGGGAAAACATGCAGGATTTTGGACCATAGTTCTAAGAGAGAAGAAGAGAGGGAGAGAGAGTAGAAGAAGAAGAGAGAGGAAGAGAGAAGAGGAGAGGAGAGAGAGAGAGAGAGGGCGCAGACAAAAATAGAAGAAAAAAAGAGGGGGGGGAGAAGCGCGGGAAGAGAGAGAGGAGAGAGAGAGAAGCAGAGAGAGAGAGAGAGAGAGAGAGAGAGAGAGAGAGAGAGAGAGAGAGAGCAAGCATCTGGATGATTTTACTTCAGGCCCATCACATATCCTAAATGTGTAAACACTGTATACCATCATGCACTTCACCATATTACTTACATTACGACCAATATAGAATATGTTTTGATAACTGCTTCTCTGGCAGGGCTGTGCACATGTGACGGACGTCATACTACATGCATAGCGAGTACCACTTCCTCCTGATTCAGCTCATACCGAGCTAGCTATTCAGAGATGCAAGTGGGGACACTTCAGGCTGAGGAGTGAGTTACTCACATCCCCATGTGGTACACTGACCTATGGTGGGGCCAGTACTCAAAATGAAAAAATACCTTATACTTATACTTTATTTCATTGGAGGACAAAAGGGCAGGTGCTCCAGCACCCTTAGGGCTCTATCTGTGCACGTGCCCTCTCTCTGGGCTACATGGATGCGTTGTTAATGGGGCTTGCGAAGCAAGCGTCCCCACTTTAAATCTTCAACATACTTCTTATTATTCTTTGGAACGCTACTCCCCTTAAACCGCTTAAGCTAGAAACGTCAGTCAAACTTTAAAATGTGCAGAGCAGTCAGGAACACGGTGCTTGTATATAACTTTTTGATATCTGTTATACTTTTTAAATGATTAAGCTTTAAGTCATTTTTTGTCCACCTTCATCCACTTTCATGGGATTTCCTCAACATTCTAAAGGTCCCATTGTGACATACTCATTTCCAAACAATCTTTTGTGTAACTTTTTATAAACTGAAATGTTGACCACTTTCCCAACAAGATAGACAAAAAGTTAGCGGCATTGTTGTAAAGTACTACTTAAGTAGTTTTTTMYGGGTATCTGCTTATACAYTGGGGCAAAAAAGTATTTAGTCAGCCACCAATTGTGCAAGTTCTCCTACTTAAAAAGATGAGAGAGGCCTGTAATTTTCATCATAGGTACACTTCAACTATGACAGACAAAATGAGAAAAAAAAATCCTGAAAATCACATTGTAGAATTTTT
>NC_036854.1:39103807-39114652 GCF_002910315.2 Salvelinus sp. IW2-2015
TTATGCAATTTATTGTAGCAAACTTATGGGTGGGAAGAAATAAGTATTGTGTGTCAATACATCAAAAGTCTTTCATCTCAATAATTTTGTTATAGTACCCTTTTGTTGTGTTCGGCAGAATAGACAGAAGTCGAAACGTTTTCTAGTAAGTCTTCACAAGGTTTTCTCAGCCACTGTTGCGGTTATTTTGGCCGCAATTCCTCCATGCAGATCTCCTCTAGAAACAGTGACTGTTTTGGGGCTGCTGTTGCTCGGCAACAACAGAGCTTTTCAACTGCCCTCCAAAGATTTCTCTATGCGGGTTGAGATCTGGGAAGACTGGCTAGGCACTCCAGAGGACCTTGAAATGCTTCTTACGAAGCCACTCCTTCGTTGCCACGGTTTGGGGTGTGTTTGGGATATTGTCAATGCTGAAAGCACCCCAGCCACGTTTCAATCTTCATGGAAGTTACAGGTCTGTGAGAGCCAGAAATCTTGCTTGTTTGTAGGTGACCAAATACTTATTTTCCACCATCATTTGCAAATAAATTCATAAAAAATCCTACAATGTGATTTTCAGGAATTTTTTTTCTCATTTTGTCTGTCATAGTTGAAGTGTACCTATGATGAAAATTACAGGCCTCTCTCATCTTTTTAAGTGGGAGAACTTGCACAATTGGTGGCTGACTAAATACTTTTTTGCCCCACTGTATTTTTGACAACTTATACTTTTACTCCACTATATTCCCGAAGAAAAAAAATGTACTTTCTATTCCATACATTTTCCCTTACACCCAAAAGTACTCAATATATTTTTTATGTTTAGCAGGACAGGAACATTTTCTAATTCACGCACTTAAAGGGACAATCCCTGGTCATCCCTACTGCATCGGATCTGGTGGACTCACTAAACACAAATGCTTTGTTGGCTAGCCCCTGGCTATCCGAAATAAATAAAAATAAATATAATTGTGCCGTCTGGTTTGCTTAATATAAGGAATTTGATTTTACTTTTTATACTTAAGTATATTTTTGCAATTACATTTACTTTGATACTTCTCTTTACTAAAATCCTTGCCCCAAAAAATGTAGTTACTATCTTTAAGCCTTTGTCTGAGGGGAAATGTATCCATGACTGTTATAGGGGTCTACCGTCCTGCCTCACCTAACCTTTGGGGCACTCGAGGAGTTAACTAGGTTACTGTCTTCTTTCACTAAATCAGAAGTTATTATCCTGGGTGACATAAAACATGATTGGGAAATGCAGGCTTCAGACAATCTAAAAGACATCTGTAACGATCTAAACCTAACCCAGCTTGTGACTAAGTCTACATAGCCCAACGGTAAAGATCCTTCAAAGTCAACTCTGATTGATCTTATTTTAATGAATACACCAGAGTAATATGTTTCTACTGGTGTCTTCACCCAAGACATTAGTGACCATTGCCCAGTTGTCTGTGTTAAAGATGTTAAAATACAAAAACCTAAGCCTCGTGTCATCACAAAGAGGAACTTAAAAAACTTCAGTGAACAGGCATTGTTCTATGATTTTTATTTTAGTGACCTTGATTGTATTTCAGCTATCCCTGACTGGACTTAGCTTTGAGCCTTTTTGCAGATGTCTTCAATACTATTGTGGATAATCAATCAGGTAGATCGAATGCCTAGTACACAAAATAATTCTCAGAAGTAATTCATAAAAGAGATGATGCTTGGGTCAAGGACAGGAACACAGGATTAGGCCCGGACTAAAAAGGTTTTATGCAACTGAAGGATTATTGTGTAAGACAAATCAGAAAGCCTAAATCTGATTATAATGTAACTGCACTTCTGGATTGTAATCGGAACCCGGCTAAATTCTGGAAAACTGCAAAATCCCTGAAGGGTCCTCCTTTCTGCCACAACAAAATAATTTAAACACCGACCTCATTACGAAGTAAAATGCTGTCATCGATGCATTTAATCACAATTCTATTTCAGCGGGCTATCTCTTTGAAAGAACTTCTAAGCCTATTCGCAATGATATTGGGATAGATGCTGATACTGTAGGGGAAACTTGCTAAATGATCAGAGGAAGGATAGTCAAAGCTTTTCGTTTAGGCTATTTACAGAAAAATAAGTCCTGGATGCTTTGCTAGCAATAGACAACAAGAAATCCACAGGGGCCAACTAAATGGACCCTGGTCTGCTTAAGTGTGCAGTGCTCATCGTTTTTGGCTCAATTAAACCATATTTTTGATTTTAACATTGTTATCAGGAAATATACAAAAAGTATGGAAATCAGCTCTTAATAATTATCGCCCCATTTCCTTCCTTCTTAAGATTGTTGAATCCTTGGTTAATGTACAACTTTACTCTTTATTATCTAAGAAATGTTGAACGTATGTTGAATGTAAACCAATCAGGGTTTAGACCTGGGCACAGCACTATTACAGCAACCACATTAGTTGTTAATGATCTTGTCGATGCTTTGTTTGTGGACCTGTCAAAAGCTTTTGATACAGTTGATGATGCTATTTTACTGAGTAAGTTGTCCTCGACAGGCCTGAGCTCTGATGCCTGTACATGGTTTCATGATTATCTTAGTGACAGAACTCAAGCCATCCTGGTTGATGGGGTTTAAGTCTGAATTTCTTGAAGTACAGGACATAAATGTGTACAACAGGGGTAGATTATGTTCTCTTCACTATTTATACAAACACCATTGGTCAATCTGTCAATTTCTTTTGACTGAATCCATTTGCGGATGATACTATTATGTATGCTACTGCCCCGACTGTTGATTGGGCTGTGTCAAAGCTACAGTCAGATTGTAATATGACGCTATGCAGGAATCCCTTGCTGATTTAATATGGGCACAACAAAATACAAAATATTTTGTTTTTAAACTCTCATAAGAATGTTTCAGATTAACTATATGTTCACTCAATAGATGGTACTCCAATTGAAAGTGCTACCAAATACAAATACTTAGGCATTTGACATTTAAAAAACATATACAGTGCATTCGGAAAGTATTGACTTTTTAGACATTTTGTTTCGTTACAGCCTTATTCTAAAATGGATTAAAACAGGTTTTTCCCTCATCAATCAACACACAATACCAAATAATGCTAATGCAAAATAGGTTTTTAGAAATGTTATAAAAATATATAACAAATAAAAACATGAATACCTTATTTACATAAGTATTCAGACCCTTCGCTATGAGACTCGAAATTGAGTTCAGGTGCATCCTGTTTCTACACCCTGATTGGATTCCACCTGTGGTAAATTCAATTGATTGGACATGATTTGGAAAGGCACACACGTGTCTATATAAGGTCCCACAGTTGACAGTGCATGTCAGATCAAAAAAGCCATGAAGTCAAGGAATTGTCCATAGAGCTCCGAGACAGGATTGTGTCGAGGCACAGATCTGGGGAAGGGTACCAAAACATTTCTGCAGCATTGAAGGTCCCTAATAACACAATGGCCTCCATCATTCTTAAATGGAAGAAGTTTACAACCACCAAGACCATTCCTAGAGTTGGCCCGCCCGGCTAAACTGAGCAATCGGGGAAGAAGGGCCTTGGTCAGGGAGGTGACCAAGAACCCGATGGTCACTCTGACAGAGCGCTAGATTTCTTTAAGCATCAGCTTTAACTTTAAGCATCAGCTGTCAGAGCAGCTTACCGATCACTGCACCTGTACACAGCCAATCTGTAAATAGCACACCCAACTACCTCATCCCCATATTATTACTTACCCTCTTGCTCTTTTGCATCATCATCTGCACATCTATCACTCCAGTATTAATATTAAATTGTAATTATTTCGCCTCTGTGGCCTGTTTATTGCCTACCTCCCTACTCTTCTACATTTGCACACACTGTACATATATTTTTCTATTTTTGTTTTCTATTGTGTTATTGACTATATGTTTGTTTATGTGTAACTCTGTGTTGTTGTTTATGTCACACTTCTTTGGTTTATCTTGGCCAGGTCGCAGTTGTAAATGAGATCTTGTTCTCAACTGGCCTACCTGGTTAAATAAAGGTGAAATAAAAATATATATATTTTAAATTCCTCTGTCGAGATGGGAGAACCTTCCAGAAGGACAACCATCTCTGCAGCACTCCACCAATCAGTATTTTATGGTAGAGTGGGCAGACGGAAGCCACTCCTCAGTAAAAGGCACATGACAGCCCGCTTGGAGTTTTCCAAAAGGCACCTAAAGGATTCTCTGGCCTGAATGCCAAGGGTCACGTCTGAAGGAAATCTGGCACCATCCCTACGGTGAATCATGGTGGTGGCAGCATCATGCTGTGGGGATGTTTTTCAGAGACAGAGACTGGGAGACAAGTCAAGATCGAGGCAAAGATGAACGGCGCAAAGTACAGAGAGATCCTTGATGAAAACCTGCTCCAGAGTGCTCAGGACCTCAGACTGGGGCGAAGGTTCACCTTCCAACAGGACCACGACCCTAAGCACACAGCCAAGACATCGCAGGAGTGGCATCAGGATAAGTCTTTGAATGTCCTTGAGCAGCCCAGCCAGAGACTTCAAACTGATCGAACATCTCTGGAGAGACCTGAAAATAGCTGTGCAGCGACGCTCCCCATCCAGCCTGACAGAGCTTGAGAGGATCTGCAGAGAACAATGGGAGAAACTCCCCAAATACAGGTGTGCCAAGCTTGTAGAGTCATACCCAAGAAGACCCGAGGCTGTAATCAATGCCAAAGGTGCTTCAACAAAGTACTGAGTAAAGGGTCTGAATACTTAAGCAAATGTAATATTTCAGTTGTTGTTTTTTTATACATTTGCAAAAAAACAAAACAAAACAAAACAAAAAAACATTTTGGGGTGTTGTGTCTAGACTAAACAATGTAATCCATTTTAGAATAAGACTGTAATGTAACAAAATGTGGGAAAAGTCAAGGGGTCTGAATACTTTCCGAATGCACTGTATTTCTTTTCCCAAATCATAGTCTAAAACGTTCTAATCATTCCATCATCATTCAACTAAAATCAAACTTAACTTACACTGAATGTTCTACAAAAGTAAATTGTGCATCTATTTCTCTGAAACCCACAGCATGAATGATTCGGAGATGCTTTGCTTTTGTCAGGGTGTTGTCCACATGATCCTCCCTTTTATCCCCATCTTCTGACAGAAGATTCCTTTGTCCTGTCTTTCTTCTTTCAATTTACACACACAACAACTGTAGTGTAGACATGTTTGTGATTTAACTGTAATAAGGTTGATATAGTAGTCTATTAAAGTAATCAGACCGAATTATTTAACTAAATGTTCCTTTTACTATATGTACATGTAACTGCTTTGCTTTACATAGCAAAGAAACACTTTTTAAACTTCCATTACCACAAAAAATWATTTTAAAGAGCTAAAGCAAGCCCCACAAATTTACTTGTAAAGTTACCATCTAGTTAAATATGTTATTAACACTTAATAAATTATGAGTACCTGCAAAGTTGACAAAAAAATTAAATAATCCTAGGAAACAATATCCTCCTTTTGCAAATAGTTATAAATATTTTGGTGTGGGGTATTTCAATCCTACCTCTTGAGCTCATTCTGCACCACATCATCCATCTGAGGACAAAATGTAATTTAACCCCTGTAGACAAAAATGATTTATCCTCAGACACACATTTTGATCAGAAGCCAAAAAATGAAGGCAACACCAACTTCAGAGTATGGACCATGTTGATGCTCTCTCTCTCTCTCTCTCTKATTTTTTTCACTCTCCATCAATATCTGTCTCTTTCAGGGGTGACTCAGATCGACCCTTTAAATTACCTGATGCAGAGAGAGGGATAATGCCAGGGGCCAACCTCAAAGAGCGTCTTGCTCTCTCTCTCTCGCTCTCTCTCCCCATCTCTCTATCTATCTCCTCTCTTTCAAGTTTCGCACAAACCAATCCCCTCACCCTACTCCATCTTTGTGTGACACCGCTGGGCACTTTAAAGGATGGCTCATCCTCGGCATGGGAAGATGGGCCACTGTAACAGAGCCACATGAAGGACTAGCATGACTAGCTTGAGCCTTTTGGTGGTATAAAGCTGAGAGATGTCTTTGTAAAGTGCAATGCAGGCTACAGTTCGGGGGTGTGTGTGTGTGAGAGAGAGAGAGAGAGAGAGAGAGAGAGAGAGAGAGAGAGAGAGAGAGAGAGAGAGAGAGAGAGAGAGAGAGAGAGAGAGAGAGTTCCTCAGTAGGGAATCAATGGAAATTACATTCCTAACTGCAAACAGAGTGGTGCGTAATCAATCGAGAACTGCAGACAAACATCGGCAGCCATTTTTTAGAGACACAGGGGGGATAAATGGACACATACACACACAGGATACTGTTTACATGGTGGCACTTTCTACCCTCCATTCATTTTAAACACATTACTGCATGGACACTCAAGCTCTTTATGTTTGCCACAATAGAAAAAGAGATTTAAAAGCTAGTTCTATATTTTTGTTGTACTTCATTGTGGTTTATTGGTGAATGTGTGTAGAATTAATAATGAAAAGCACTATGTTTAACAAGAGGATTACAACAACAAAAAAGTATACCATTTTGTTCATCACTCAAACTATGTAAGGAGTCACTTAGGAACCTAATTAACAATCGTTAATGGAAGCTTCTCTAATGTCAAACAAGTAAAGTGTGGTTTACCGCAGGGCAGCTCTCTAGGCCCTCTACTCTTTTTGATTTTTACCAATGACCTGCCACTGGCATTAAACAAAGCATGAGTGTCAATGTATGCTGTTGATTTAACCATATACGCATCAGCAACCACAGCTAATGAAGTCACTGAAACCCTAATGAAGTCACTGAAACAAACAGTTGCAGTCTGTTTTGGAATGGGTGGCCAGTAATAAACTGGTCCTGAACATCTCTAAAACTAAGAGCATTGTATTTGGTACAAATCATTACCTAAGTTCTAGACCTCAYCTGAATCTGGTAATGAATGGTGTGGCTGTTGAACAAGTTGAGGCGACTAAATTACACCACACTCCAAAAAGCAAGTCCTGCAGGCTCTAGTTTTGTCTTATCTTGATTACTGTCCAGTCGTGTGGTCGAGTGCTGCAAGGAAAGACCAAGTTAAGCTGCAGCTGGCCCAGTACAGAGCAGCACGTCTTGCTCCTCATTGTAATCAGAGGGCTGATATAAATACTATGCATGCCTGTCTCTCTTTGTTGTAAGAGTTGAAGAGAGACTGACTGCGTCACATCTTCTTTTTATAAGAAAAATAAATGTGTTAAAAATCCCAAATTGTTTGCATAGTCAACTTACACACAGCTCTGACACACACCTACACCCCCCCCCCCCCCCCCCCCCCCCCCCCCCCAGACACCCACCAGGATCTTTTTCACGTCCCCCAAATCCAGAAACAAATTCAAGAAAGCGTACAGTATAATAGAGCCCAATTATTGCATGGAACTTCCATTCTACTCACCTATTGCTTCAAGGTGAACAGCCATAACCTGGTTTCAAAAAAAATACAGCACACCTCATTGACAACACGCCCTCTCCCCACTGTTGACCTAGATAGTTTGGTGTGTATGTATTGATATGTTTAGGCTACGTTTGCCTTTTGGTAAAAAAGTATAATAATTTATGTAGTTCTGTCCTTGAGCTGTTGTCCTATTAATGTCTGTATTATGTCAGTTTCATGTTTTGTGGTGGACCCCAGGAAGAGACTGCTGCTTTTGCAACAAGCTAATGGGGATCCTAATTAAAAATACCAAATAGCAAATGTGTGAACTTCATCAAAAAAAGTTAATTACATTAAAAAATATGTAATCTACATGTAGTTTGTTTCATGTGTCATTAAAGATGAAAGGCTTAGCATGAGCACCCACCAAATTCTGATTAACGACAAGGAACATTCTTGAATTGTGAAGAACTTCACTGAGGGCTTCCTTGTCCCTCATAGGTCTATGAGACTACACCATTGCCCATTGTAGATGGTAACTTATGTTAAGGGTTTGCATTTGTGCATTCCATTAGACGAGAGAGAGAGAGAGAGGAGAGAGAAGAAGAGAGAAGAGAGAGAGAGAGAGAGAGAGAGACGAGAGAGAGAGAAGAGAGACGAGAGAAGAGAGAGAGAGAGAGACGAGAGAGAAGAGAGAGAGAGAAGAGAAGAGAGAGGAGAGAGAGAGAAGAGAAAATGCGGGTTACTCTCACCAGTAACCAGAAAGAGAGGAATAGTCATGTCATGTACATTAGTCATATGTACATTAGTAATCAACATGGCAGTCTATGTAATCCTAGCATCTGCTCTCCCCTCCAACCCATTCACAGAATGATGGTCCACAAGAAGTATTATATTGTTCATTAAATTAATAATTAATATTTGTTCATCCACTGAAAACAAAAGCTTGAATATTACAAAGGAAGAAAAAAACAAAATCTGTTACCCGTTGCCAGTGTAAGATCAATAGTGTCATTATTGCATTATTAATACCAATCACATAGATCAACTAAAGGATATACTTCAACACCTACTCAGTATTCAAGGTTTTTCTTTATTTACTATTTTCTACATTGTAGAATAATAGTGAATATATCAAAACGATGAAATAACACTTATGAATCTGTGAATATAGGTAACGAGAAAAGTGTAAAACAATCAAAATACAGTATATTTTCTATTTGAGATTCTTGCCTTGAGGACAAGCTTGCATGCACATCTTGCATATCCTCAACCAGCTTCACCTGGGCTGATTTACTAAAAATCATGAAATCACACATGAAAGACACCAAATTAAAGCTACACATGTTGTGATTTCAAAAAGGATTTACGGCGAAAGCACCCAAACGATTATGTTAGGTCAGTACATCAGCCACAGAAAAAACCAAGCCATTATTCCCAGCCAAAGATAAGGAGTCCACAAAAAGCAGAAATAGAGATAAAATACATCAATAACCCTTTGATGATCTTCATCAGATGATCACTCATAGACATCATATTACACAATACATGTATGTTTTGTTCCGATAATGTGCATATTATATCCACAAATCTCAGTTTAACATTGGTGCCACGTTCAGGAAATGCCTCCAAAATATCCGAGGAAATTGCAGGAGAGCCACATCAAATAACGAAATACTCATCATAAACTTTGATGAAAGATACATGTTTTACATAAATTAAAGCATACACTTGTTCTTAATGCAACCGCATGTTGTCAGATTCAAAAAAAACTTTATGAAGAAAAGCAAACCATGCAAATAATCTAGACGCGCTCAGATATAAAAACACACATTCTCCCCTGTTGCTCAGTCAACAGAAATAACAAATATGACATCAAAATATTCCTTACTTTTGACGATCTTCATCTAGAATGCACTCCACGGAATCCTAAGTCTCCACAATAAATTGTTATTTTGTCGATAATGTCCATATTTATGATTCAAGTATGTACTTCTGCTAGCACGTATTATACACATATCAAACGCCTTCGCGGCAGATTCCAGGCGAACGTCGGACGAAAACTTATAAACTAAAACTTACTAAAAAGATTTTATTAATTTTCACCAGGGGTCGAATTACAACTTGTCAAACTAAGCGTAGATGAATCAATCCTTAGGATGTTGTTATCATAAACATATCCAATAACGTTCCAACCAGAGAAATTCCTTCTTGTGTCTTATAGAAGTATAATGCGAACGCAGCTCAGATATCAGTGAATTGAGGCAGCGTGACAGGAACTGGTCACTCTGCCAAGACCTATCTGACTCCAATACACCCTCCATCCGCCCCACACGCACATAGTAGAACTTCATTCAATGTTCATACAGACTGTTGGACATCCTTAGTGGAAGCGTAGGAAGTGCAAAACAGATCCATATCTCACTTGGGAATTTGACATAGGCGATGAGTTGAAAACTCGACCAGCCTCAGAATTTCCTACTTCCTGTTTGGATTTTTCTCAGTTTTTAGCCTGCCATTATGAGTTTTGTTATACTCACAGACATCATTCAAAGCATTTAGAAACTTCAGATGTTTTAATCCCAATAGTAATAATATGACATATATTAGCATCTGGGACAGGAGTAGGAGGCAGTTCACTCTGGCACGCTATCATCACCAAAGTAAAAAATGCTGCCTCCCCATATCCCTAGAGAATTAATGGCATGTATAAGCACTACGGAGCTTCACGTTGTTTAAGATTGTTTAATACTGTTGGCTCCAGATTTAAAATGAAAAAAGGGAAAATGTACGCACACCACATGCACCTTTCCGTCATTTCCTATTCACGATCGGGACAGAATAACTACCCACCACAAGCGGACCAAGCAGCGTGGCCAGGAGGCAGGACAGAGTGGAGACATTCATGGACCTGGGAGAGAGGAGATGTCAGGACACGAGAGCACTGCCGTGGAAGGCGGAAGCAGAGAAAAAAGGGGCCGTCGTTTACACAGGGTCAACGGCTGGCAAGGCAGACCGGGAGGCCACACCAAAACAGTTTTTTTTAGGGGGGGGGGGGGGCACAACGGGGAGTTGGTGTGGCAGGGCTAACTCCGCTTTGCCTCACGTTAGGTGAGCTTGGTACCTTGGTCAGGCCCCTGTTTTGCGGTGATTTTGAAGCGCTCACGGTGTTCCATGCGCGTTCCCCACAGCTCCGGGTGCGCTTCTGAGCCAGCTTCTTCGCATGTTGCGTGCCTTAAAGGGGCATTCCAGCCAGGACGGATTTGTTGCCAGCCACACGCGCGCCTGGTTCGTGATGCCTCTTTCGGTCTCCAGGGTATCCTTGCTGGCCGCTCTGCGACGGTTCTCCGGTGCGCTATCACAGTGCCCAGATCGCGTCCGGCCTGCTCGCTTCCGCATCGTGGGCGTCCTGTGCTTGCGCTCCGCACGCTGC
>NC_036854.1:39114677-39174157 GCF_002910315.2 Salvelinus sp. IW2-2015
ACCGAAAAGGCAACCACCAACCCATCTAGTATAAATATTGTGATAACACTTAATTAAAATTCATACCCCATCTAGTTTAAATATTTATTAACACTTTAATAAATTATGAAGTACGCAGGAAGTTGACAAAAAAATAAATAATCCTAGGAAAACAATATCCTCGCTTTTGCAAATAGTTATAAATATTTTGGTGTGGGTGGGAATATTTTTCAATCCTACCTCTTGAGCATCATTCTGCACCACATCATCCGTCTGAGGACAAAATGTAATTTAACCCCTGTAGACAAAAATGATTTATCCTCAGACACACACATTTTGATCAGAAGCCAAAAAATGAAGGCAAACACCAACTTCAGATAGATGGACCATGTTGATGCTCTCTCTCTCTCTCTCTCTAATTTTTTTTCACCTCTCCATCAATATCTGTCTCCTTTCAGGGGTGACTCAGATCGACCCTTTAAATACTGATGCAGGAGGAAGAGCAGGAGAATCAAATGAGGGAGCAGTAAAGCAGGGCCAACACCCTCAAAGAGCGTCCTTCGCTCTCTCTCTCTCCTCTCTCCCATCCTCATTTCTATTCGTCGCTGCTCTTTCAAGTTTCGCACCCACAAACCCAACCCTTCACTGAGCAGAGAGGCCCCTTACTCCATCCTTGGTTTCTTTTGTCATTTTCTGTACACACGACGAGGCCGGGCGGGGCACTGTAAAAGATAGAGCTCTATCCATCCTCGGCTCCAATGAAAATGGCCACTGTAACCAGAGGCCAGCGATGAAAGGGAGACAGCCACTAAGCAATGACTAGACCGCACTAAGCTTGAGCCTTTTGTGCGGTTATATAAAGCTAGAGGGGAGAGATGTCTTCTGTAAAGTGCTGCAATGCACGCACTACCCTATTTCGGATGCGCAGTGTCGCGGAGGACCGGGAAGCATGAACCCCACACAAAAGAGGGAGCAAGTCAGGCAAAAAACGAGGAGAGGGCCGAAAGAGGGGAAGCCAGCAACAGAGCACACGCGGAAGACGCAGAATGGGATACACAGAGGTAAGAAGCAGAGGAACAAAAGCGACGACCAACGAAAGGGAGGCCTCCGGGACCGGAAAAGGAGGAGGGGAGTGTGCCTGTGTTGAGAGAGAGAGAGAGAAGAGAGGAGAAAGCGAGAGAGAGAGGAGAGGAGAGAAGCGAAAGAGAGAGAAGGCAGAGGGCGGAGAAGAAACGAAGATAAAAAACAAGGTGGGACGTGGAGGAGGGAAGCACAAAGCAGGACCAGATGAAGCAGAGAAGGGGATTTATAAGCAGAGAGACTAAGGTAGAGGATAAAGCCAAGAAGTAACGCGCGGGCAGACGAGGAAGAGACGACGAGTAGCACACACGAAGATAGGTGAACGAAGGGAAAACTACCACAAACTGGCAGCGAACAACGACAGGGAGGGGATAGGAGAGGAGAAAGTGAATAAAGAGCAGACAAACCGTGACGAAGAATAGAAGACAGAGCTAAGCAGCAAGAGAGGGCAGGAAATAAAGGACGGAGGCACTGCACGAAGCGAAGGACAACCGACAAGACCGAAAAAGAACCCCAGCGAGCACTGAAGCAAGTATCCCTACAAAGAGGTCAAGCGGAATCAATGGAAATTACATTCCTAACTCTAGAGCAAAAACAGTGCATGGCCAAAGTGTGCACCTGCGGGGCGCCTAAATCAACGTCTGGAGACCAAAACTGCCAGACAAAAACACGACCAGCCAATTGTTTCTGAGACACAGACGGTGGAGCAGGAATAAAAATAGAGGAAACACCAAATACACACACAGCACGGCCCGATACTGTCTTACACAATGCGTCGGCACTTTCTGACCCTAAAACCACTCAGTTAAAATAACAGATCGACCCAGATGTGTAAGATGTGAGGAAACGCAGCAAATTTGACAGCTCAAAGCTCTCTTTATGTGTCTACCCACCAGAGTATAAGAAGAAGAAGGTGAAATTATAAAACGCGTTGGGAGAAAGTTCCTAAGTTGTTTGTGGAAATGTAGAAAAGCATTCATCTAGTGTCGAGGCGAATAGGGATTGTATTCAGCTGTGTGAATAGTCCCGTGTAAGACATTTATATAATGCGCAACAGGGACGAACAACTATAAGACTCACAAGAAGGGCATGTACTGCGAAACAAAAAACAAGAAAGAGTGATATCAACAAGTATGTGAGTGTAGATAATTTCCGACATACAACCATCAAAACCTCACTCCGCAAAAAGAGGGTCGAGCTGTACGGAACCTAGGGGACGTTAACTACGATTCGTTCCAGATGGAGATTGCGTCGGGTCTAATGGGACTCAAACGAACCAATAAAGTGTGACTATTAGCCTGCAGGCAGCTCTCATGAACAACCCCTACATTACTCTTCCTATATATAACTTTATATTACACCCACCAATAGACAAGGGCGCCATGACCTAAGAATGCAAACTGACGGCCTTGTATTAAAGCATACACCGAATATGCGAGTTCAATCTATCTGATGATTATACACCAAACACACAACCCATGGGCCGCGAGAACTCGAAGCAACCACCAGCGTAATGAAAAGGTCACTCAAATCCACGGTAGACTGTTAAGCTCAGCGAACTGAGAAACAAAACAGTTACACACAGTCTGTTTCTGAGCGAACCCAATAAAGGGACGCACACCAGGAAGAGGGGGACGCGCCCGATTGCGGTCAGACGCTCCATATCAGCGACGCAAGCCAAGCACACGCGTGCCACGGTGCACCAGTACAGAAGATGAAACTGGGGCTATCAGGGCTGAACATCCTTAAAACTGCAAGCGCAGGCCAGTAGCATAACTTTAAGTACTAAATCAATAGCCTAGAGTGTTCTAGACACTCAAGCTGCAATGCTCTGCACCAAGTAGAATGTGGAACTGGCTGTCCAGCCTCTCTCAGTGCACGGACTCTTCCGGGCTTGAACCAGGTTGACGCCGAACGAAGAACATGCCAAAACTAAATATACATCAAGACGCGTACACCGTGTCCAAAAAACGGACGTCCGCGCAGGCTCTAGTTTCTCAGATCTTCGAGGGCATTACTATGCTCCCCCGCGCGACGGGCTCCGTGACGCAGTCGTGCAGTCGTGCTGGGAGGGCCGGAGATCGAAAGGCGGATCTGGTGCTGGCACGCCCCCCGCGGAGCCCGGAGCACCGCAGACAGGGGGCAGCAAATCTTCGTGACGGCCCCGCAGACTGCGACAGCGCACGTACGGACGCTTCCACGAACGACTGCCCGCGGAAAACAGCCCCCCACCACAGAGAGAGAGACTAAGACAACAACCAGGAAGCAGTCGCACCACAACGCTTAAACAGTGACAAGGCTGCACGTGCCCACATAACCTTCCGAACACACGCGACTCCCGGACCCAAGCGCACCCCAATGCAAACACGAGGTGACCAATGAGCAGCACGATCCTGACTCCTCATATAAGAATAAAAACTAGCCCCTAGGCTAGCCCACCCTGATTATAAATAACTATATGGCAACTGGCGCCACTGTCTCTCTGCTCTCCGTGTAAGAGGTAAGCGTGAAAGGGAGAGCACAGCTCGGGCCGTGAACCAGCGTCGCACAGTCTTTCTTCCTTCTAAAAACAACAGAATCCATAAAACAAAAATTACTAAAATATAGTCCCAATGCACGAGATTGTCCTGCTAGTCACAAAACTGTAACTAGCACACAGCTCCTGACAAGACAGCACTCAACACAGCAGGTCGCTCCCGCCGCGCTCCCCGACAACCACGTCCCCGCCAGACGCCCCACCACACCCCCAGACACAAGCCAACCGAGGCAATCTCTTTCAACATATAAACAAGGTCCTTCAAATCACAGAAGCAAGCATTCGCAAGAATAAGGGAAAATACAGTGATCAAAATAGAGGGCCGATCTATTGCCATGCAACTCCGAGTCTACCTTGCATATTCTCAACGCAGCAAACCACAGACAACAAATGGCTTTCACAAGAAACCCCAAAAAGAGAAAAAAAACCCGTACTAAACCAAGCCAACACCTGCATAGAAAACAAACCCACACACATTTACCCTAGATCTTATGAGATAAGTACTATCCAAAATGAATGATGCTACGTTGCCTTTTTATAAAGACGCGATACGAGAAACAACACACACCCAGAATGACACCATAAGAAACCATATAAAATCTATGTGAGAGTCAGACCACAAAAAAACCAAAAAGCGACAGTTACTGATACACTAATGAAGCTAAGAAGGTATGATCAATTTTAATTGTAGCAAAATGCTTAAAACATGATAGTTATGGTCAATGTTCATGTTTTGTGTGAGACCCCAGGAGAGTAGCTGCGCCTTTATGACAAGCACGCTAATGAGTCGATGGCGCGATCCTAATTCAAAATCAAATAGCAAAAACTGTTGAAACCTTCATCCAAAATAAAGTTAATTACACATTAAAATATGCTGTAATCTACATTAGTTTACGTTTCATGGTGTTCATAAAAATGAAACTTAGCATGAGCACCCACCAAATATCTGATTAACGACCAAAGGAACATGGCGTTGAATTGTGAAGACACTTCACTGAGGGCTTCCTTGTCCCTCATAGTCTATGACTGACACAATTTGCCCATTGATAATGGGGTAAACTTATCGTTAAGGTTTTGCATTATGCATTCCATTAGACGAGAGAGAGAGACGAGAGAGAGAGAGAGAGAGAGAGAAGAAGGAGAGCGAGAAGACAGACGACGAGGAGAGAGGAGAGAAGAGAGAGAAGAGGAGAAGAGAGAGAGAGAGAGAGAGAGAAAAGGCGGTGTACTCTCAGCCAGTAACAGAAAGAGAGGAATAGTCATGTATGTACATTAGTCATGTATGTACATTAGTAATCAACATGGCAGGTCTATGTAATCTAGCATCTGCTCTCCCCTCCAACCCATTCCAAGATTGATGGTCCACAAGAATATTTATTGTTCATTAAATAATAATTAATATTGTTCATCCACTGAAACCAAAGCTTGAATATTACAAAGGAAGAAAAACAAATCTGTTACCCGTTGCCAGTGTAAGATCAATAGTGTCATTATTGCATAGTAACACTACACTAAACCATCATAGATCAACTAAGGTATACTCTTCAACACCTACTCATTCAAGGGTTTTTCTTTATTTTTACTATTTTCTACATTGTAGAATAATAGTGAATATATCAAAACGATGAAATYACACTTATGGAATCATGTAGTAACGAAAAAGGTGTTAAACAAATCAAAATACAGTATATTTTCTATTTGAGATTCTTTGCCTTGAGGACAGCTTTGCACACTCTTGYCATTCTCTCAACCAGCTTCACCTGGGCTGATTTACTAAAAATCATGAAATCACACATGAAAGACACCAAATTAAAGCTACACATGTTGTGATTTCAAAAAGGATTTACGGCGAAAGCACACCAAACGATTATGTTAGGTCAGTACATAGCCACAGAAAAACACAGCCATTTTCCCAGCCAAAGATAGGAGTCACAAAAAGCAGAAATAGAGATAAAATTAATCACTAACCTTTGATGATCTTCATCAGATGACACTCATAGGACATCATATTACACAATACATGTATGTTTTGTTCGATAATGTGCATATTTATATCCACAAATCTCAGTTTACATTGGTGCCACGTTCAGAAATGCCTCCAAAATATCCGGAGAAATTGCAGAGAGCCACATCAAATAACAGAAATACTCATCATAAACTTTGATGTATATATATAAGAATACAACTGTTTTAACCACATTAGACAATTCAAAGCAATACCAAATCCATCCATGAGATCTCTCGTTATAACACTCACAGACATCATTCAAACAGTTTTAGAAACTTCAGAGTGTTATATCCCATAGTAATAATATGCATATATTAGCATCTGGGACAGAGTAGGAGGCAGTTCACTCTGGGCACGCTATTCATCCAAAGTGAAAATGCTGCCCCCTATCCTAGAGAAGTTAATGCATGTTATAAGCCTTAACGGAGCTTCACGTTTGTTTAATGTGTTTATTGTTGGCGTCATTTAAATAAAGGAAAATGTACGCACACCACACTCGACCTTGGTCCGGTCATTTCTAGACGATCGTGACAGAACTACCCACCACACAAGCGGACAAGCAGCGTGGCCAGAGGGGCAGACAGAGTGGAGGACATCATGGACCTGGGAGGAGGAGATGTCAGGACACGAGAGCCTGCCGTGGAAGGCGGAAGCAGAGAGAAAAGGGGCCAGCGTTACACAGGGTCACGGCTGGCAAGGAAGACCGGGAGGCACACCAAAAACATTTTTTTTGGGGGGGGGGGGGGGCACACGGGAGGTTGGCGGGGCTAACTCCCTTTGCTCACGGTAGGAAGCTTGGTACTGGTCAGGCCCCTGTGTTTTGCGGTAAACGCACGGTGTCTCCAGTGCGCGTTCACAGCCGGTGCGCTCTGAGCCAGCTCTCCGCATTGTGTCGTGCTAAAGGGGGCATCCAGCCAGGACGGATTGTGCCAGCACAGCGCTCCTGGTCTCCGGTGTGCCTCTTCGGTCCAGGGTATCCTGCGCCGGCTCTGCGCACTGTGTCTCCGGTGCGCTATCACAGCCCAGTGCGTCCTGTGCTTGCGCTCCGCACGTGCGGTGCCAAAGTGGGGCATTCAGCCAGGACGAGTGGTGCCAGCTTTAAGCACCAGATCTCCAGTGCTCCCCACAGCCCGGTTCGACCTGTGCCTGCTTCATGGACCATGGCCACAGTATGACTCCCCAGCCTGGTGAGTCCTGTGCTGCTTCCAGAACCAGGCCTCCAGTAGGTCTCCCAGCCTGGTGAGTCCGGAGCCTGCGAGACGGTTCCCCAGTCCGGAGCCTTGAGCGAACGTCCCAGTCCGGGGCCTGCGGAGAGGGTCCCCAGTCCGGGGCCTGCGGCGGAGGGTCCCCAAGTCCGGGGCCTGCGGCGAGGGTCCCGCAGTCCGGGGCTGCGCGAGGGTCCCCAGTCCGGGGCCTGGGCGAGGGTCCCCAGTCCGGGGCTGCGGAGAGGGTCCCCCAGTCCGGGGCCTGCGGCGAGGGTCCCAGTCAGGGGGGGTGGGGTCGGCGACGAGGGTCCCCGCACCAGAGGTGCCACCAAAGTGGGGGAGCCAGAGGTGGAAGCGGGGTCTGAGTCCCGCACCGGAGCCGCCACTGAAGTAGATTCCACCGGACCCTCCCCTATAGTGTCAGGTTTGCGGCCGGAGTCCGCACCTTTGGGGGGGGGGGGGTACTGTCACTGCCCTGACTGTAGGATCTTTATTCTCTATGTTTGGTTGGTCAGGGTGTGACTCGGTGGGAACTCTATGTCTTTGTTTCTATGTTTTGTGCCGGGTATGGTTCTCAATCAGGGACGCTGTCTATCGTTGTCTCTGATTGGGAATCAACTTAGGCAGCCTTTTTTCCTTTTGGATTTTGTAGGTCAGTTGTCTTTGTCAGTGGCTATTATAGCGCGAAGTAAGCTTCACGGTCGTTTCTTGTTCTTTGTTTTGTTGGCGACATTTATCAATAAAAGAAATGTCACGCTCACCCATTGCTGCACCTTGGTTCGGTCATTTCCAGACGACACGCGATCGTGACAGAAAGACACACAGCTGTAAATGCTGCCAAAGGTGCTTTTACAAGCATTGACTCAGGGGTGAGAATATTTAACAGTTGAAGTCGGTAAGTTTTACATACACCTACCAAAATAATTTAAAACTCAGTTTTTCACACAATTCCTGACATTTAATCTAGTAAAAATTCCCTGTAGGTCAGTTACGATCACCACTTTATTTTAAGAATGTGAAAATGTCAAGAATAATAGTGGAGAGAATGATTTATTTCAGCTTTTATTTCTTCATCCACATTCCCAGTGAGTCAGAAGTTTACATAACCTCACTTAGTATTTGGGTGCATTGCCTTTGAATGTTTACTTGGGTCAAACGTTTCGGATAGCCTTCCACAAGCTTCCCACAATAAGTTGGGTGAATTTTGGCCCATTCTCCTCCTGAGCAGAGCTGGCTGTAACTGAGTCAGGTTTGTAGGCCTCCTTGCTCGAACACGCTTTTTCAGTTCTGCCAACAAATTTTCTATAGGATTGAGTCAGGACTTTGTGATGGCCACTCCAATACCTTGACTTTGTTGTCCAAAACTTTGGAAGTATGCTTGGGTGTCATTGTCCATTTGGAAGACCCATTTTGCACCAAGCTTTAACTTCCTGACTGATGTCTTGAGATGTTGCTCCAATATATCCACATAATTTTCCTTCCTCATGGAGGCCATCTATTTTGTGAAGTGCACCAGTCCCTCCTGGAGCAAAGCACCCCCCCCAAACATAAATGCTGCCCCCACCCCCGTGCTTCACGGTTGGGATAGTGTTCTTCAGCTTGCAAACCTCCCCATTTTTCCTCCAAACATAAAGATGGTCATTATGGCCCAAACAGATACTGTTTTTGTTTCATCAGACAAGAAGGACATTTCCAAAAGTACGATCTTCTCCCCATGTGCAGTTGCAAACTGTAGTCTGGCTTTTTTTATGGTGATTTTGAGCAGTGGCTTCTTCCTTGCTGAGCGCCTTTCAGGTTATGTCGATATAGGACCTTGTTTTAAACTGTCATATAGATACTTTTGTACCTGTTTCCTCCAGCATCTTCACAAGGTCCTTTGCTGTTCTGGGATTGATTTGCACTTTTCACACCAAAGTACGTTCATCTCTAGGAGACAGAACGCGTCTCCTTCCTGAGCGGTATGACGGCTGTGTGGTCCCATGGTGTTTATACTTGCATACTATTGTTTGTACGGATGAACGTGGTACCTTCAGACATTTTGAAATTGCTCCCAAGAATGAACCAGACTTGTGGGGTCTACAATTTTTTGGCTGATTTCTTTTGATTTTCCCATGATGTCAAGCAAAGAGGCACTGAGTTTGAAGGTAGGCCATGAAACACATCCACAGGTACACCTCCAATTAACTCAAATTATGTCAATTAGCCTATCAGAAGCTTCTAAAGCCATGACATCATTTTCTGGGATTGTATATAAAATTCGGACCCACTGGAATTGTGATACAGTGAATTATAAGTTAAATAATCTGTCTGTAAACAATTGTTGGGAAAATGACTTGTGTCATGCACAAASTAGATGTCCTAAACGACTWTCCAAAACTATAGTTTGTTAACAAGAAATTTGTGGAGTGGTTGAAAAACGAGTTATAATGACTCCAACCTAAGTGTGTGTAAACTTCCGACTTCAACTGTATGTAAATGAGATATTTCTGTATTTCATTTTCAATAAATGTGAGAAAAAAAATGTAAAACATGTTTACGATTTGTCATTATGTGTAATTATGTGTAGATGGGTGAGAACAATTCAGGTAGTAACACAACAAAATGTGGAATTAGTCAAGGGGTATGAATCATTTCTGAAGGCACTGTAACAACATCCGGTACCGCCTGTATATTCAAAATCTCTCTTCTCCGAAACCAAAACAATTAAAAATAAAAGGCACTGGCTTCGTCCCAAATGTCAACCTACAGTATTCCTATACAGTGCACCAATTTTGGCCAGAGCCCATGGTCTGACTGACTGCCATGTCTACGCCACCTGAATGGAAAAAGTAAAAGCTCTGTAGTGGACAAGCTCGTTAGCCTACTGGTCCACTCAAACTCATACATTATTTCGTTTTTAATCCTGCTTAAGCTTCATGAAACCCACACAGAGTTTGGTCTGTGTGTGTGCAACCAGGTCATATGTCTGGACAGGGACGAAGTGATACTGAATGACAGTTCCTCTCCCATTGAAAAGAGCAGCCTCCCTCCCTGGGGTATTGTACAGTTACAGGGCTCAGGGAAAGAGAGACTGGCTCTCTAGGGAGAGCTTTGTTAAACGTTGAAGGGACTAATAATACGTGGGGGAAAAGGACAATGGCTTCACTTACTAGTGATTAATTGACTTAACTTCATCAAGCACCCTTCAAAAGGAGACATTTGACGAATGAATACTTCGCCCTCATAGCCAGCCAGACACTCACACATGTATAGTACATTCACTTCAGTGCATTTTCCAGCAGTGATATCACTACTATGTTTTCCTGAAATCCCAATATTTTGGGGAACTATACATCTTGATTAGAACTATCTGAACTTTGACCAAAAAACACCTCTGTTTTTGATAAAAAATGACAAACTGAAGGTAATGAGTACACTAATGAGTACCAAACAGACACACACATACACCCTCTTGTTTGTTTACACACACGGTCCCGTGTGGCTCAGTTGGTAGAGCATGGCGCTTGCAACGCCAGGGTTGTGGGTTCATTCCCCACGGGGGGACCAGGATGAATATGGATGAATATGTATGAACTTTCCAATTTGTAAGTCGCTCTGGATAAGAGCGTCAGCTAAATGACTTAAATGTAAATGTAAATGTTTAGTGGAATGAGACAGGTGTTGAGGCGAGCAACCTTTCTGTGATCTGCACAGTGAATTATCCCTCTTTTTGAAGAGCCTTCATTAACATAGGATTAACTGTCATGCTAATGTCTGACTACCATTGACAGTTCTTTATCTATTCACTCCTTCATTAAGAGGGAATACACCGACCACTGGCCCTGAGATAATAGAGAGCAAGACCACAAGACACCTCCGTTCTCAATGTAACTGCTTCTGTCAACGCCACGTGTGTTCCTTATGCAAGCAAGCCTTGAAGTGGCTAATGTGATGTTGCGTTTGTTTTCCCTGTATGTTTTTGTTCGCTTTGTTAGAACAGGCAAAAGTCCCTGTCTTTCTGTCTTTCTCTCTCTCTCTCACTCTAAAAAAGCTAAACCAATTGATTTATGATTATCAGTCGCTCCTGTTGAGAGGAAAACAGGCTTTGAATGCTCCTCTGAGTACATCATAGACACACACATCCTGCAGACACACACGCACAAATGCAATAATACATGGACACACCCACACACACCAGATCACATATTTTTCATTCATTGTGATACAGATGTAGGATCTTAATTTGAGCCAGCTTGCTACAGCAGGATAATAATCCAGCAGCAACAGGAAATGTTAATTATTATGTGGATTATATATAATTAATGGGTTGATACATTTTTTGCTAGGACAAATCGAGTCTGACATTTTGAAGTGTAAATTACAAACTATAGAAAACGTTTAAACCTCGAATACACCACAAGTATGTAACAAGTATGTAACAAAAGTGTGATCAAATTTAGATCCTACATCTGTAGGAACTATTTAGGGACTCAATGACCTCTGCTTRCCAGGGTTCAAAGCTCAATTAAAGGTCATATCATTTACCTTATGTATAAATCAGCTAGGCCATTATACCAGTGGCCATCATCAGTGACACTGGACACCTGAGGCACAAAATGGCGGCCGAGTAAGAAGATGAATCTCGCAGTTGAATGCATTCAGTTGCACAACTGACTAGGTATCCCCCTTTCCCTTTCCCTTTCCATTTACATGATCAAGTAGCCATGACGATCACACCCACTGTCTGGTCAGTCCCTCCCCTGTGAGTGTGCCCTTCCTGTCAAACGGCTATGTCCTCTACCACGTTGTAAATGCTCTCAACATTTGTGTAATGAGAATTACTTTTGCAACCCCACTTTCACCATCACCACCACCCTTTTATCCAATGTTCACCACTTCCCCATACACTCATTGTAATTGTGTTTAAGAATCTGAAATTGACCGAATTACTGAGGTTAAGTCATCCATCCAGAACTAATGCATGACTGACATGTTTAAATAATAGATAAAACCCTTTGGACAACATTCAATCCCTTTAAGGCTGTTCCCCTTGGTGTCTGAGTAGTTCCCACAAAACTGAGAAACGGTGCATGTGTGTGTGTGCGTGCGTGCAGCGTGTGTGAGTGCGTCTTGTATACAGTATAATTTCATACCTCCATAGGCATATGATTCCTTCTTACAGATTACAAAATCCTCCATTAATGCATCAGAAAGGCGTTCAGTTCATTATCAGTAACTTGCCAGTTTAGTGAATTAAAGTAGGGTCACTTCAACAACAGAGCAGCCAGACTCACTCGCTCACTACCCGAGATTCACAAAGCTTTGGTTGTTTACGCGACCACAGGTGTCATTCTCGTACCATTGCCATGTGTGGTGTGTCGTGTGTGTGTGTGTGTGTGTGTGTGTGGTGTGTGTGTGTGTGTGTGTGTGTGTTGTGTGTGTGTGTGTGTGTGTGTGTGTGTGTGTGTGTGTGTGTGTGTGTGTGTGTGTGTGTGTGTGTGTGTGTGTGTGTGTGTGTGTGTGTGTGGTGTGTGTGTGTGTTGTGTGTGTGTGTGTGTGTGTGTGTGGTGTGTGTGTGTGTGTGTGTGTGGTGTGTGGTGTGTGTGTGTGTGTTGTGTGGTGTGTGTGTGTGTGTTTGTGTGTGTGGTGTGTGTGTGTGTGTGTTGTGGTGTGTGTGTGTGTGTGTGTGTGTGTGTGTGTGTGTGGTGTGTTGTGTGTGTGTGTGTGTGTGTGTGTGTGTGTTGTGTGTGTGTTGTGTGTGTGTGTGTGTGTGTGTGTGTGTGTTGTGTGTGTGTGTGTGTGTGTGTGTGTGTGTGTGTGTGTGTGTGTGTGTGTGTGTGTGTGTGTGTGTGTGGTGTGTGTGTGTGTGTGTGTGTGTGTGTGGTGTGTGTGTGTGTGTGTGTGTGTGTGTGTGTGTGTGTGTGTGTGTGTGTGTGTGTGTGTGTGTGTGTGTGTGTTGTGTGTGTGTGTGTGTGTGTGTGTGCTGTGTGTGTGTGTGTGTGTGTGTGTGTGGTGTGTGTTTGTGTGTGTGTGTGTCGTGTTGTGCCATCTCAGCTGGTCCGTCTACCTTATACCCAGTCCTGAATCCCCTCACTTCACGCTAAGCTTCTGGTTTTCCACACCTCATCTTCCCTGACCGGCCACTCAACTGGAAAATGAGGTTTCTCCACTAAAATAAGCTTGGCGCTTGCAGCACGACGGCCCTGATGGCACGGTGGAGGCACGAGGTCCAGAGGAGTGGGGGAAAGGAAAAAGATCATCAAAAGGAAAGACAAGAAGTGGAAGTCTCTAGCACATAACCATGATGAGAATCCCACGCACTACCACCTGCACACACAAACACATACAGACTCAAGTGGGCACACACACACAGACGCAAACACACACACACACACACACGCACACACACACACACACACACACACACACACACACACACACACACACACACACAAACATCTTTGAATCGCTATAGGGAGGGGCAGGGGGGAAGGCTTTGCAAAGGTCAAATCATCTTTAAGTGTGTATCAATGGGTAAGCAGGTAAAGCTGTCTATAATGGATCTGGTGATGATGTGATGAATGGAGCGGGGCTGTGTGTTGTGACGTCTTCCAGGGTAATAACCACACACACACACTCTGTCTCTATCTCTCTGCTGCACCGGGTCTCTTCAGGGGTAATAACCCCATCCACAGGAGATGAATCTCCTCCTGATCTATCACAGCCACATTTACCGACATTACACAGACAGGAATCTCATCTCACACACTCTATATTAGGCGGCCTGGCTATATTTGTGTTCTTTTATCTCTCCATCTATTTTCTTGTCTGTGATTATTTTTAACATTAAAACTACCGACTGGGATCATTTTGACCCGYTGCATATTTTAGATCAAAGGTGGTTTATGACTTTGTCAATCAAAGTTCTCAATACATCTAAATCATTGTTTAGTGTTTCAGTATCAATATGGACTTTACATTTTTTTAAGACCTTTGMGGTCATTCTGARCCCAGCCAAAACACCTCATCCTGCCTATAGTAATTTAAAAGATAGGACCTTTATTTGAATCTAGGTTTCTCTGAAGACATAATAACAAGTTATCCACACCACCAGAGGTGGAGGGGGACCTGTATCAGTGATTTTTACCAGATAGACAGATCACCTGCAGAGATATAGCTTCCCATGTACTCACCTAAGATTGTACATTTCTACCACGTATCAAAATTACCGTATTTGTGTGCATGTAAAAATTTGCCAATGGTATACAAAGTCTGCCAATGGTATAAATACTTGATAGAACTGCAAAACAGAACTCAGATAGGCTCTGAATCTACTGTACACAGAGAGTTGTACTGGTGTATTCTCTGAAAAGTTGATATTCTAGGGCCCCCCAAAAATTAAAATAGTAATAATATTTGAATCCAGGTTTCCAGGTTTCTCTGAAACATAATATGACCTTATATATACAAGGGGACCTGTTGGAGTGCTCTTGACATGAAACATATTACCTGCACAGATGGAGCACCTTATATAGGGTTGGGTACTGATGCTTGCCGATGGTTTCATAATTATGTCAAGGACAGAACTCAGGCCATCAAGGTAGATGGGGTCAAATCTGAGTTACATAAAGGGGTGCCCCAAGGTTTGATACTCGTCCCACTACTCTTTACGATCTATATAAATAACATTGGTAATTCTGTAAAAAAATATTATTAATTTGTATGCAGATGATACAGTTTTGTATTCTATTGCTCAATTGGTTTACCAAGCCTTTTCACATTTGAAATCTGATTTTCAAGGACTGCAGAGGTCACTATTGGATCTGAAGTTAGTGGTAGGTCCCATAACCCAGATTTAGTTTGAACGGTACACAAATTGAGCGAGTTCATGGGCATTAATATGGAGTTGGTCACCCCTTCGCTGCTATAACAGCCTCCACTCTTCTGGGAAGGCTTTCCACTAGATGTTGGAGCATTGCAGTGGGGACTTGCTTCCATTCAGCCACAAGAGCATTAGGGAGGTCGGGCACTGATGTTGGGCGATTAGGCCTGGCTCGCAGTCGACGTTCCAATTCATTCCTAAGGTGTTCGATAGGGTTGAAGTGGGAGCTCTGTGCAGAACAGTCAAGTTCTTCCACACCGATCTTGACAAACCATTTCTGTACGGACCTCACTTTGTTCACGGGGGCATTGTCATCCTGAAACAGGAAAGCACCTTCCCCAAACAGTTCCCAAAAAGTTGGAAGCACAGAATCATCTAGAATGTACYCTGTAGTGTTAAGATTTCCCTTCACTGGAACTAAGGTGTCTAGCCCGAAACATGAAAAACAGCCCCAGACCATTATTCCTCCTCCACCAAACTTTACAGTTGGCACTAAGCATTGCGGTAGATAGCGTTTTCCTGGCATCCGCCAAACCCAGATTCATCCGTCGGACTGCCAGATGGTGAAGCGTGATTCATCACTCCAGAGAACACGTTTCCACTGCTCCAGAGTCCAATGGCGGCGAGCTTTACACTACTCCAGCCAACGCTTGGTGTAGTGGCTTCCTTACCAATTGACCATAGCCACTGCTATTGGTAAACTATTCCATTTTACAATAATAGCACTTAGAGTTGACTGGGGCAGCTTTAGCAGGGCAMAAATTTGGCGAACTGACTTGTTGGAAAGGTGGTGCCACATTGAAAGCCACTGAGCTCTTCAATAAAGCCATTCTACCACCAATGTTGATCTATAGAGATTGCATGGCTGTGTGCTCGATTTTATACACCTGTCAGCAACTGTTGCGGCTGAAATAGCCAAATCCACTCATTTGAAGGGTGTCCACAAAGGTTTGTATTATAGTGTGACTCTTGGTAAATCTGGCTTGATGAGAAACTGTAATTTAAAAAACATGTCAATGAGCTGGTGAAGGTTGGTTTCTTTCAACAGAAACAAAGCACGTCTGTCTTTCGTTATTAGGAAGGAAAAGGTCAGTTTATTTTTAGATTCTGGGGATATTATCTACAGTTGAAGTCGGAAGTTTACATAACACTTAGGTGGTGTCATTAAAACTCGTTTTTCAACCACTCACAAATTTCTTGTTAACAAACTATAGTTTTGGCAAGTCGGTTAGGACATCTACTTTGGTGCATGAACAAGTCATTTTTCTAACAATTGTTTCCAAACAGATTATTTCACTTATAATTCCACTGTATCACAATTCCAGTGAGTCAGAAGCATACATACACTAAGTTGACTGTGTCTTTAAACAGCTTGGAAAATTACAGAAAATTATGTCATGGCTTTAGAAGTTTCTGATAGGCTAATTGGCTATAGAAGCTTCTGATAGGCTAACCCTATCCACAATGAGATATGGTGGCAGGCCAGGCAGCAGGACTGTTAGCCAGCTTGCCAGCTTAGTGGAGTCTGCCACTAGCACAGTCAGTGTAGCAATCTCACTAGAATAAAGACCTCCTCATTCCTGGCCATTATTGAAAGAGATTGTGATATCTCACATCTCAAATAGGTCTGGATAAAGCTCCCGGTCTCAGGCCTGGATAAAGCTCGCGGTCTCAGGCTTGGATAAAGCTCGCGGTCCGAGGCTTGGATAAAGCTCGCTGTTCAGCCTGGAAAAACTCCCGTCCAGGCCTGGATAAAGCTTGCGGTCTCAGGCTTGGATAAAGCTTGCGGTCTCAGGCTTTGGATAAAAGCCGCTGTCTCAGGCTTGGATAAAGCTCGCTGTCTCAGGCTTGGATAAAGCTCGCGGTTCAGGCCTGGATAAAGCTCGCTGTCTCAGGCTTGGATAAAGCTCGCGGTCTCCAGGCTTGGATACAGCTCACGGTCTCAGGCTTGGATACAGCTCACGTTCTTCAGGCTTGGATACAGCTTGCGGTCTCAGGCCTGGAATAAAGCTTGCGGTCTCAGGCTTGATAAAGCTCGCTGTCTCAGGCTTGGATAAAGCTTGCGGTCTCAAGCTTGGATACAGCTCACGGTCTCAGGCTTGGATACAGCTTGCGGTCTCAGGCCTGGATAAAGCTCGCGGTCTCAGGCTTGGATAAGCTCGCGTCTCAGCTTGGATACAGCTGCGGTCTCAGGCTTGGATAAAGGCTTGCGTCTCAGGAGTTGGATAAGGCTTGTGTCTCAGGCTTGGATAAAACTCCCGGTCTCAGGCCTGGATAAAGATCCCAGTCTCAGGCTTGGATAAAGCTCGCTGTCTCAGGCTTGGATAAAGCTCCCGGTCTCAGGCCTGGATAAAGATCCCAGTCTCGGCTTGAATAAAGCTTGCGGCCTCAGGCTTGGATAAGGCTTGCGGTCTCAGGCTTGGATAAAGCTTGCGGTCTCAGGCTTGGATAAAGGCTTGCGGTCTCAGGCTTGGATAAAGCTTCGCGGTCTCAGGCTTGGATAAAGCCCGCGGTTCTCAGGCTTGGATAAGCTCGCGGTTCAGGCTTTGATATAGCCGCGGTCTCAGGTGGATACACTCACGTTCTGCCAGGCTTGGATACAGCTTGCGGTCTCAGGCCTGGATAAAGCTTGCGAGATCTCAGGCTTGATAAAGCTCGCTGTCTCAGGCTTGGATAAAGCTTGCGGTCTCAAGCTTGGATACAGCTCACGGTCTCAGGCTTGGATACAGCTTGCGTCTCAGGCCTGGATAAAAGCTCGCGTCTCAGGCTTGGATAAAGCTCGCGGCTCAGGCTTGGATACAGCTTGCGGTCTCAGGCTTGGATAAGGCTTGCGGTCTCAGGAGTTGGATAAGGCTTGTGGTCTCAGGCTGGATAAAACTCCCGGTCTCAGGCCTGGATAAAAGATCCCAGTCTCAGGCTTGGATAAAGCTCGCTGTCTCAGGCTTGGATAAAGCTCCCGGTCTCAGGCCTGGAATAAAGATCCCAGTCTCAGGCTTGAATAAGCTTCGCGGCCTCAGGCTTGGATAAGGCTGCGGTCTCAGGCTTGGATAAAGCTTGCGGTCTCAGGCTTGGATAAAGCTTGCGGTCTCAGGCTTGGATAAAGCTGCGGTCTCGTTGGATAAAGCTCGCGGTCTCAGGCTTGGATAAAGCTCGCGTTCAGGCTTTGATATAGCTCGCGGTCTAGGCTTGGATAAAGCTTGACGGTCTTCAGGCTTGGATAAAGCTTGCAGTCTCAGCCCTGGATAAAGCTTGCAGTTCAGCTTGGAATAAAGCTTGCGGTCTCAGGCTTGGATAAAGTTTGCAGTCTCAGCCTGGATAAAGCTTGTAGTCTCAGGCTTGGATAAAGCTTGCGTCTCAGGCTTAGATAAAGTTTGCAGTCTCAGCCCTGGATAAAGCTTGCGGTCTCAGGCTTGGATAAAGCTATAAAGTTTGGTAAGCTGCTTTTAGTTATTTGCAGCCTTTATGTGGAACAACTTAGAGTTTTTCTTAATATGTTTTAAGTAATTTTGTATATTGTATGCATTTTATGTATTTATGCAGGGATCATCTGTAAAAGAGACCCTAGTCTCAGTATGACCTTCCTGTCAAAATAAAGGTAAAATAAAATAAAAATATACTACACTACAGTTATAATTGTTTATAACTAGCTATGATCATGCACAAAGCAGCTCCTAAAGATCTGTCAATGGTATAATATACGTGGTAAAAGTGTAATACAGAAACCAGCCACCCTCTGAATGTACACGTAGTGCTGTGTTGGTGTGTATTTTCAAAGTAAAATGTGTATTATTATATTAATTATAATATGAAGCATCCTGCTAACAGATTTATTGTTGCAATACAATGGCATGCAAATGTTCTCAGATAAATTAATAATACAGTCCTGTGGATGGCTATCAATATTGATTTTAGTGCTCTGTTGAACATTGTAAGAAGACAAACGTCTCAAAATGAATGATAAAAACCCCTTTCCCATTATAAATCGAACCAGAAGTATTCCAAAATAAAATGATCCATTATCCATAGGCTACTATCACAGCAATAGAGTCTTTAGGATTGTCAATCCCATAATCTGAAAGATAAAGTCACCTTCATAGTAATTGAATGCTTTGAGTCAGTGTGATACCATCAGCCCAATCAGGGTTCAGGGTTTATCCAGACTTCCTCCGTTCCACTTATACACCATGGTCACCACACACACACACACACCACACACACAACACACACACACACACACACACACACACACACACACACACACAACACACACACCACACACACACACACACACAACACACACACACACACACACACACACCACCACACACACACACACACAACACACACACACACACACACACACACACACACACACACACACAACACCATGGTCACCACAGTCACATTCACCACGGTCAATTAAACTCTGGTTTGAAGGGAACCCTGTCAATCGAAGTGACATGTCTCACACCGTGTGGCAGACACATCAGTCGTACAGTGGCCCGTAGGGATCACTGGCTGCCCTTTCTGATCATTGGTCCCTAAAGGTCCTCTATGGAGTTGTGGCCAGTCATTCAGCACAGCATGGCTCAAAACATTTCTGTTCATAACCTTGGGTGCTGCTATCAATCTGCAAATTCTACCCAATCCATTCACAGCCACAGCCTTGAATACTAGAAAGCCATGGTAATAAAATAATGGTAAAAATCAAAGAGCTTTATACATTACAGTAGGAGTGCCATGTCATTGCTGGTTGAACCCCTCAGCTTGTAACTGACGGGTTTTCTATCACACCGTCTAGAGACACTCCAGGGACCTGAACTATCTATCTATTTGGCCAGTCCTTGTCCAAGTCATGACACAGTAGAACTCTCTGAAAGGACTGACTGGCTTTTCAATTCTTATCTGTGAGGTCTCAAATGATCTGTACACCATTTCACCTCTACTCTCTGCTCTTCTTAGAAAGAGAGAGCGAATGATGTTGGAGAGAGAGAGATAGAGATAGAGAGGAGGAGAGGGAGGGAGGGAGGGAGGGAGGGAGGGAGGGAGGGAGGGACCTGTCAACTGGCTTTCTAAAACCTTTTCATCTTACATAGGGACATTGAGCAGTTGCTCTGTCCCCACTGAGGTGACATTTCTACTGTGTGTGTATTGGTGTGTGTGTGGACATGCTTGCGTGCATGAGCGAGGGTGTGTATTTGTGCATGTGTGTTCATGAGACCAGATCTACAGTATTCATATAACTACTAATCACGCTAACAGTAATGCAATTCCGAAAGTTAGGCCAAAAATACATTTCAATCTTGAATATAGATAAAGTTTGAACAATTAAATAATAAACCTGGTTCAGCCCTATCCTACACTCTTAGAAAAAAAGGTGCTATCTAGAACCGAAAAGGGTTCTTCGGCTGTCCACATAGGAGAATAATGGTCTGAGGCTGCTGGTTTCATGGTTTCATGGTTCAGGCTAGGCCCCTTAGTTCCACTGAAGGGAAATCTTAACGCTATAGCATACAAAGACATTCTAGACGATTCTGTGCTTCCAAGTTTGTGGCAACAGTTTGGGGAAGGCCCTTTCCTGTTTTAGCATGACAATGCCTCTGTGCACAAATCGAGGTCCATACAGAAATGGTTTGTCGAGATCGGTGTGGAAGAACTTGACTGGCTTGCACAGAGCCCTGACCTCAACCCCATCGAACACCTGTGGGATGAATTGGAACACTGACTGACCGACCTCACTAATGCTCTTGTGGCTGAATGGAAGCACGTCCCCGCAGCAATGTTCCAACATCTAGTGGAAAGCCTTCCCAGAATTGTTATAGCAGCGAAATGGGGGACCAACTTCATATTAACGGCCATGATTTTGGAAAGAGATGTTTGACGAGCAGGTGTCCACACACTTTTGGTCATGTAGTTATGTCAGGCTTGGATTCGCCTTGCCAAAAGGTTTTTCTCCAGGTGCATAAACAATGAAGATATTTATGCGATTTCGATGAGAACATATGGCCAAATGCTCAACACAGGCTTGATGAAAACTAGTGCCTGCTAATAATTGTGTTTCTTTCTTTCATTTATTTAATTTGATTACATTGTGAAAGATGACCTTTGATCACACATGGGATAGAAATTATCGATTCGAAATTATATTCAGTCATTTATAATAGGTGAAAGTGTATTGCCAAATGTGAAAACAGTGTAATGTACTGCAATTTACAATACTGTAGCATACTACATTCAAAGGGCAATTTTGAAACATGTATTTTACATTTTTTGCTTTTGGATTAACTGGTCTCTCTCTCTCTCTCGCTCTCTCTCACTCACGCTCGCTCTCTCTCACTCACGCTCTCTCTCTCGCTCTCTCTCACGCGCTCTCTGTCGCTCTCTCTCGCTCTCTCCCTTTCTCTCTTTCTCTCTCTCTGTGATGTGAGGTATTAAGGTAACCACAGCTCCTATGTAATTTGAGTCATTTGAGTCATTTAGCAGATGCTCTTATCCAGTGACTTGCAGTAGTGAGTGCATACATTTTATGCACCCACACGCACACACACACACACACTCCTTACCTACTAACATGCCTCAGTGCCCCCTCCCCAACCCCAGTCAGAGGCGGCACCACAGCAACACTGTCCCGCGCGTGCCATCACGACCATCACCTGCCGACAATAAAGCCTTAATGGAACATTAGGGAATTCAACGGAGCGCTGTTTACGAGGATATTTATAGGAGGCCAGTGCGCTGCATTGACGTCAGACTGTCATGCCATATGGAGGAGGCAGGCGGAAGGCTGAGGCCGCTGTCTGCACTCTTTATAGGTTCAGTTAGTCAGATTGATGAGCAGCTGAGGCCAGGAGGCTGTGAGGAGGAAACATATTTCCTGTATTACCTTCCTAACCGTCTGTCTGTATGGTGGACTGGATGTGACAGGGGGGAGTGTGTGTGTGGGGTAGTGGTGGTTGGAAGCACGCGCGCGTGCGTGCGTGCGCGCGCGCGCGTGCGTGCGTGCGTGCGTGCGTGCGTGCGTGTGTGTGTGCGTGCGTGTGCGTGCGTGTGCGTGCATGCGTGCGTGCGTGCGTGTGCTAGTGCTTGTATGTTGGTGAAGCAAGTCACGGTCACAAAAAATGAAAGCAGTTTGACACCTACTAATTTCTCTGTCTTTTCATGCAGAAAACACCCATCTCTCATGGACATATAATCAGCCAGAGTTTTATTCAATAGTCACTCAGTGATCAAAATCTTTCTGAACTCTGACATGTTCTTCTCCCTGACTAAAGCCAGTCATTTCATCCCTCCCTCTCCCCCAGAAAGATAACTCCCCCTCCCTTCATCCATCCCTATCCCTACTTAGGTGTGAAATGACGTGAATATTATACAAGCCAGCCATTTAATTTGTTATTGCCTTACCACTCTGTCTAAAAGCTTTGTGATATAGTAAGTGTTATGGATTATGACGTGCAAACGACTTGCAGAACGGCCCTGCAGTAAAAGACAGGTCTGGTATTAGGGACTGTAATGGAACCAAAGTGGACTCCCATTCTGCTACCGAAGCACAACTTAGTCTTAGGGACCTACTTATGTGTCCCAAATGGTACCATTTACCCTACATAGTGCACTACTCATGAATAGAGCCCTGTGAGCCTTACACTACAGAGTGAGTAGGTCAGTGCACAGAGTACCGCACTACATAGGGAATAGCGTGACATTTTGGGATGCAGTTATAGTGAACTATTTGTGCAGCCTGCAGGGCTCTTGATGAAAACCCAGTGTTTCTGTCCTCGTACTGTGGTGAGCAGCCTAGCTGGATACCCAGATTGTGTTTTGAAATTGGTCATAGAATAAAAAATCAGCAAATATGTCCCTTTTATGTGGACATTAATTCTCCAGCTGTTTTGCGGCGCTGAGGTGCTGCTGAGTGTTCAGCACCGATCACGGACACACGGATTAACAACTTTGAGTCAAACCCTAGCCATCCTAGCCATCCTAGCCATCCTAGCCATTTGAGTGTGGAGACACTACACCGTATTTGCATTTCCATATGTTACACTGAAGCTTATACAGTGCCTTCGGAAAGTATTATTCTAAAATGGATTAAAAAATAATAATACGCAGCAATCTACACACAATACCCCATAATGACAAAGCGAAAACAGGTTTTTAGATTTTTTGCAAATGTATTAAAACTTAAAAACAGAAATACCTTATTTACATAAGTATTCAGACCCTTTGCTATGATACTCGAAATTGAGCTCAGGTGCATCCTGTTTCCATTGATTGTCCTTGAGATGTTTCTAAAACTTGATTGGTAAATTCTATTGATTGGACACGACTTGGAAAGGCACTCACCTGTCTATATAAGGTCCAACAGTTGACAGTGCATGTCAGAGCAAAAACCAAGTCACGAGGTCAAGGAATTGTCCGTAGAGCTCTGAGACAGGATTGTGTCGAGGCACAGATCTGGGTAAGGGTACCAAAACAATTCTGCAGCATTGAAGGTCCACAAGAACACAGTGGCCTCCATCATTCTTAAATGGAAGAAGTTTGGAACCACTAAGACTCTTCCTAGAGATGGCCGCCCGGCCAAACTGAGTAATCGGGGGAGAAGGGCCTTGGTCAGGGTGTTGACCAAGGGCCCGATGGTCACTCTGACAGAGATCCAGAGTTCCTCTGTGGAGATGGGAGAACCTTTCAGAAGGACAACCATGTCTGCATCACTCCACCAATCAGGCCTTTATGGTAGAGTGGCCAGACGGAAGCCACTCCTCAGTTAAAGGCACATGACAGCCCGCTTGGAGTTTGCCAAAAGGCACCTAAAGACTCTGATACCATGAGAAACAAGATTCTCTGGTCTGATGAAACCAAGATCAAACTCCTTGGCTTGAATGCCAAGCATCACATCTGGAGGAAACCGAGCACCATCCCTACGGTGAAGCATGGTGGTGGCAGAATCATGCTGTGGGGATGTTTTTCAGTGGCATGGACTGGGAGACTAGTCAGGATCGAGGGAAAGATGAACGGAGCAAAGTACAGAGAAATCCTTGATGAAAACCTTCTCCAGAGCTCTCAGGAAGGTTCACCTTCCAACAGGACAACGACTCTAAGCACACAGCCAAGGCAACGCAGGAGTGGCTTCGGGAGAAGTCTGAATGTCATTGAGTGGCCCAGCCAGAGCTCGGACTTAAACCTGATCGAACATCTCTGGAGAGACCTGAAAATGGCTGTGCATCATTGCTCCCCATCCAACTTGACAGAGCTCGATCATATCATCTGAGATCCCCAAAGATTGGAAAGCTGCCGCGGTCATCCCCCTCTTCAAAGGGGGAGCCACTCTAGACCAAACTGTTATAGACCTATATCCATCCTGCCCTGCCTTTCTAAAGTCTTCGAACGCCAAGTTAACAAACAGATCACCGACGATTTCGAATTCCACCTTACCTTCTCCGCAATGCAATCTGGTTTCCGAGCTGGTCATGGGTGCACCTCAGCCACACTCAAGGTCCTAAACGATATCAAAGCCGCCATCGATAGAAGACAGTACTGTGCAGCCGTCTTTATCGACCTGGCCAAGGCTTTCGACTCTGTCAATCACCGCATTCTTATCGGCAGACTCAACAGCCTTGGTTTCTCAAATGACTGCCTCGCCTGGTTCACCAACTACTTCTCAGATAGAGTTCAGTGTGTCAAATCGGAGGGCCTGTTGTCCGGACCTCTGGCAGTCTCTATGGGGGTGCCACAGGGTTCAATTCTCGGGCTGACTCTTTTCTCTGTATACATCAATGATGTCACTCTTGCTGCTGGTGATTCTCTGATCCACNCTCTATGGGGCTGCCACAGGGTTCAATTCTCGGGCCGACTCTTTTCTCTGTATACATCAATGATGTCACTCTTGCTGCTGGTGATTCTCTGATCCACCTCTACGCAGATGACACCATTCTGTATACTTCTGGCCCTTCTTTGGACACTGTGTTAACAAACCTCCAAACGAGCTTCAATGCCATACAACACTCCTTCCGTGGCCTCCAACTACTCTTAAATGCTAGTACAACTAAATGCATGCTTTTCAACCGATCGCTGCCCGCACCCGCCAACCTGACTAGCATCACTACTCTGGACGGTTCTGAGTTAGAATATGTGGACAACTACAAATACCTAGGTGTCTGGTTAGACTGTATACTCTCCTTCCAGACTCACATTAAGCATCTCCAATCCAAAATGAAATCTAGTATCGGCATCCTATTACACAACAAAGCCTCCTTCACTCATGCTGCATACCCTCGTTAAACTGACTATCCTACCGATCCTTGACTTTGGCGATGTTATTTACACAACAGCCTCCAAAACTCTACTCAGCAAATTAGATGTAGTCTATCACAGTGCCATCCGTTTTGTCACCAAAGCCCCATATACTACCGCGACCTGTATGCTCTCGTTGGCTGGCCCTCGCTTCATATTCGTCGCCAAACCCACTGGCTCCAGATCATCTATAAGACTTTTCTAGGTAAAGCCCCGCCTTATCTCAGCTCACTGGTCACCATAGAAACACCCACCTGTTGCACGCGCTCCAGCAGGTATATCTCACTGGTCATTCCTAAAGCCAACTCCTCCTTTGGCCGCCTTTCCTTCCAGTTCTCTGCTGCCAATGACTGGAACGAATTGCAAAAATCACTGAAGCTGGAGCCTTATATCCCCCTTAATAACTTTAAGCATCAGCTGTCAGAGCAGCGTACCGATCACTGCCCCTGTACACAGCCCATCTGTAAATAGCCCACCCAACTACCTCATCCCCATATTGTTATTTATTTTTGCTCTTTGCACCCCAGTATCTCAACTTGCACATCATCATCTGCACATCTATCACTCCAGWGTTAATGCTAAATTGTAATTATTTTGCCACTATGGCCTATTTATTGCCTTACCCCCCTAATCTTACTACATTTGCACACACTGTATATAGATTTTTCTACTGTGTTATTGACTGTACGTTTGTTTATCCCATGTGTAACTCTGTGTTGTTTTTGTCGCACTGCTTTGCTTTATCTTGGCCAGGTCGCAATTGTGAATGCGAACTTGTTCTCAACTGGCCTACCTGGTTAAATAAAGGTGAAATAAATAAATTAAACAAATAAAATATGCAGAGAAGAATGGGAGAAACTCCCCAAATACAGGTGTGCCAAGCTTGTAGCGTCATAACCAAGAAGACTTGAGGCTGTAATCGCTGCCAAAGGTGCTTCAACAAAGTAATGAGTAAAGGGTCGGAATACTATGCAAATGCAATATTTTATTTTTAATACATTTGCAAAAATGTCTATAAATCTGTTTAGCTTTGTCATTATGGGGTATTGTGTGTAGATTGAAGAGGAAAAAAACAATTGAATCAATTTTAGAAAAAGGCTGTAACGTAACAAAATGTGGAAAAAGTCAAGGGGTCTGAATACTTTCCAAAGGCACTGTATCTTATTTGGAATGAGTTTAATATGCAGATACATTACATGTATACATTTCAATGCAAATATCAACCTTAACGAAGTCTCAAGCATACGTGCATGGACACACACACACTCCTGCCACGTGTCAAACAAGATCTTCCAATCAACCAGTTGCCAGTAAAAACATGTTTTTTTATGTGAAAGGCCACGTCAAAATTTTGGAAGTTAGCCTTTCCTCTGTGGCAGGAATAGAGTGTACCTGACACTGCTGTCATAGTGACACTAGGACCTTTAAACTCCCAATTATCATCTTGGCTACGCACTCACTCACACACACACACCACACCACACACACACACACACACACACAACACACACACACACACACCACACACACCACACACACACACACACACACACACACACACACACACACACACACACACACACACACACAGTCTTCATTTTAACCTTAGACGCCATGCAACACTGAGTGAAGAACAGGTTGTGCAGCTAGATGGCTTTTTGATGGCGGAACAGATCTACCTGGCCATCCTAAAGTGACACGACACACACACACACACTTACACTGGGTAGAAATAAAGCACTCTTCTCACATGTTGTTCCATAATCATAACTATCCCCTTCTGGACCATACAACCATATTGTGTAAGGATAGTACTGATTAGCAACATATGATTAGCAACATATGTAGAACAAGGTTAGGCCTATTTCAATGACTGTCACCATGAGATTATGTTACAGAACGACAAAATATGTACTTTACTGTAAATAGTCACTTTTTTCCCTACCAGTACACCAACCCTATCACCAGAGGCACATAACAGATTACACCAAAGTTTAGGAAAACATCGATATGGCAGATCAATGATCCTCAATCAGCCGGCTGTATATCTACTGTACAAACACACCTGCTAAAGCCTCATGTTAGCCCCACACCTTTACCTTTAGCTCACTCTGTTACTGAGTAACGTATATGATATGTTTCACTAAACAGAATACAGCATAAACTTGCATATAAACTCGTGCCTTTTTCAGGACCCTGTCTTTCAAAGATAAATTGCAAAAAATCCAAATAACTTCACAGATCTTCATTGTAAAGGGTTTAAACACTGTTTCCCATGCTTGTTCAATGAACCATAAACAATTAATGAACATGCACCTGTGGAGCGGTCGTTAAGACACTAACAGCTTACAGACGGTAGGCAATTAAGGTCACAGTTATGAAAACTTAGGACACTAAAGAGGCCTTTCTACTGACTGAAAAACACCAAAAGAACGATGCCCAGGGTCCCTGCTCATCTGCGTGAACGTGCCTTAGGCATGCTGCAAGGAGGCATGAGGACTGCAGAGGTGGCCAGGGCAATAAATTGCAATGTACATACTGTGAGACGCCTAAGACAGCGCTACAGTGGCAGTCCTCACAGTGGCAGACCACGTGTAACAACACCTGCACAGGATCGGTACAGCCGAACATCACACCTGCGGGACAGGTACTGGATGGCAACAACAACTGCCCGAGTTACACCAGGAACACACAATCCCTCCATCAGTGCTCAGACTGTCCGCAATAGGCTGAAAGAGGCTGGACTGAGGGCTTGTAGGCCTGTTGTAAGGCAGGTCCTCACCAGACATCACCGGCAACAACGTCGCCTATGGGCACAAACCCACCGTCGCTGGACCAGACAGGACGGGCAAAAAGTGCTCTTCACTGATGAGTCGCGGTTTTGTCTCACCAGGGGTGATGGTCGGATTGCGTTTATCGTCGAAGGAATGAGCATTACACCGAGGCCTGTAGTCTGGAGCAGGATCGATTTGGAGGTGGAGGGTCCATCATGGTCTGGGGCGGTGTGTCACAGAATCATCGGACTGAGCTTGTTGTCATTGCAGGCAATGTCAACGCTGTGTATTACAGGGAAGACATCCTCCTCCCTCATGTGGTACCCTTCCTGCAGGCTCATCCTGATATAACCCTCCAGCATGACAATGCCACCAGCCATACTGCTGTTCTGTGCGTGATTTCCTGCAAAACAGGAATGTCAGGAATGTCAACGAAGAGCCTGAATCTCAATCCCATTGAGCACGTCTGGGACCTGTTGGATTGGAGGGTGAGGGCTAGGACCATTCCCCCCAGAAATGTCCGGGAACTTGCAGGTGCCTTGGTGGAAGAGTGGGGTAACATCTCACAGCAAGAACTGGCAAATCTGGTGCAGTCCATGAGGAGGAGATGCACTGCAGTACTTAAAGCAGCTGGTGGCCACACCAGATACTGACTGTTACTTTTGATTTTGACCCCCACTTTGTTCAGTGACACATTATTCAATTTCTGTTAGTCACATGTCTGTGGAACTTGTTCAGTTTATGTCTCAGTTGTTGAATCTTGTTATGTTCATACAAAAATGTATACATGTAAAGTTTGCTGAAAATAAACACAGTTGACAGTGAGAGGACGTTTCATTTTTTTGCTGAGTTTAGGACGGTGGTTGGATTCTAAGACAGGGGTTCTACATTTTTTGGCGGCTCGGGGACCCGTTTTGTGATAGAAAATTCATCATAACTCATAACACTAGTGAGAAAAAAGTAGCACACAAAGAGTTTTGCTATGACTTCAACAGTGCATGGKTGGACGAAACAAGTCTCGGGCCCTGGGAAGGCCCACCTCTTGACATCAGAGAGAACATTTGTTTACATCCCTGTTAGTGAGCATTTCTCCTTTGCCAAGATAATCCATCCTCAGGTGCCACAGGTGTCTGAGGTTTTGAGGGAGCGTGTAATAATTTTTTACTTATTTAACCAGGCAAGTCAGTTAAGATCAAATTATTATTTACAATGACGGCTTAGGAACAGTGGGTTAACTGCCTTGTTCAGGGGCAGAACAACAGATTTTTACCTTGACAGCTCAGGGATTTGATCTTGCAACCTTTCGGTTCCTGGCCCAACACGCTAACCACTAGGCTACCTGCCGCCCCAGGTAGTAGCCTACTGGTAGGCCTGCTGACTGAAGGAATGTCCACCAGAGCTATTGCCAGATAATTTAATATTAATTTCTCTACCATAAGCCGCCTCCAAAGTTGTTTTAGAGAATTTGGCAGTACGTCCGACCYGCCCCATAACCGCAGACCACGTGTAACCACGCCAGCACAGGACCTCCACATCCGTCTTCCTCACCTGCGGGATTGTCTGACACACCAACCCGGATAGCTGATGAAACTGTGGGTTTGCACAACCTAAGAATTTCTGCACAAACTGTCAGAAACCATCTCAGGGAAGCTCATCTGCGTGCTCATCGTCCTCACCAGGGTCTCGACCTGACTGCAATTCGGTGTCGTAACTGATATCAGTGGGCAAATGCCCACCTTCGATGGCAACTGGCACGCTGGTGAAGTGTGCTCTRCATGGATTAAACCCGGTTTCAACTGTACCAGGCAGTATGTCTTCGTGTGGGCGAGCGGTTTGCTGATGTCAACGTTATGAAATGAGTGCCCCATGGTGGCGGTGGGGTTATGGTATGGGCTGGAATAAGCTACGGACAACGAACACAATTGCATTTTACCTATGGCAATGTGAATGCACAGAGATATCCTGAGGCCCATTGTCATGGCATTCATCCGCCGCCATCACCTCATGTTTCGGCATGATAATGCACAGCCCCATGTCGCAAGGATCTGTACATAATTCCTGGAAGCTGAAAATGTCCCAGTTCTTCCATGGCCTGCATACTCGCCAGACATGTCACACATTGAGCATGTTTGGGATGCTCTGGATCAACGTGTACGACAGCGTGTTCCAGTTCCCGCCAATATCTAGCAACTTCGCACAGCTATTGAAGAGGAGTGGGACAACATTCCACAGGCAACAATCAACAGCCTGATCGACTCTATGCGAAGGAGATGTGTTGCACTGCATTAGGCAAATGGTGGTCACACCAGATGGTTTCCTGAACCACGCCCCTACCTTTTTTTAAAGGTATCTGTGACCAATAGATGCAAATCTGCCTTTCCAGTCATGTGAAATCAATAGATTAGGGCGTAATGAATTAATTTCAATTGACTGATTTCCTGAAATGAACTGCAACTCAGTAAAACCTTTGAAATTGTTGCATGTTGTGTTTTATATTTTGGTTCACTGTAATTTTCTGCAATTGTACATATTTTGGCAAGGTTGCAGAGAGACGTTTTGTTGTTGCAGCTTTATATATATTATACACATTTTGCCATGAGGCAGAGGTAAAACTTTTTAAAAGCTTAAATTACAGTGCCTCCACGACCCCATTTTAAGAACCTCTGTTCGAAGAGAGCACACACTAGAACAAAGTGTGTGTGTGTGTGTTTCAAATCAAATCAAAGTGAACTGTTCGCGTACCCATTGTAGCAGATGTTATTGCAGAACACAAAAAATGCTTGTGTTACTAGCTCCTAACGATGCAGTAGAAATGTGTGTGTGGTGTGTGTGGTGTTTGTGGTGTGTGTGTGTGTGGGTTGGTGCACGCACATGCATGTGTGTGTGTATGTCTGTGTATGTACTGTGTGTTGTGTGTGTGTGTGTGTGTGTGGTGTGTGTGTGTGTGTGTGTGTGTGTGTGTGTGTGTGTTGTGTGTGTGTGTGTGTGTGTGGTGTGTGTGTGTGTGTGTGTGTGTGTGTGTGTGTGTGTGTGGTTGTGTGTTATGTGTGTGTACGAGGCCACACAACTCCAGACCTGATGGCAGTCTTCTCATGGCATCTGGCCCGTCCAGACTGGCAGGTCGTCAGCCAGAATCTCCTCTGGACTGCGGGATCGATAAGAATCCCTCTCTTATCCTTATCCTTGATCCCGATCCTGCAGTGATGGCGTTCCACAAGGCATTCTGGGACTTGGAGCCTGGACAGGAAGGTCAAGGGACAGAGTTCAGGGTTCATATAATGGGTAGGGCATGGAGTTTTACCCTGACACATTTTGACCTAACCAGTAAAAACTCTGGGCATTAACAAATGGAGAAGAATACTTGGATCTGAGAAAGTCATGCAATGAGTAAAGACCATAATGTTCCAGACGGTGAACGCAGCTCAGTGTGTTTTCTTGTGCTAGACTATAGATGTAACACGTCAGTCAGTCAGTCAAGGCTAAGCAGGGAGGCGGTGAGGGTTCGTAACAACTCCATGACGAAACACTGCGTGCGGCTGTGGGTGTCTGTCGCCCTCTGTTGAAGGTCTCTAGAATGCACTCAGATTCCACTTGGAACAGGAGGAGTGCATACACTCCTGTCACGTGGTCTGTGGTGTAAACACATGGTGTGATGCTGCCATCTAGCCTATGTATGGATTTATCAAAAGGCAAAGGTGTCAAAGTTGTTGATGAGCATTGCCAACAAAGCTATTCAATTAAACAGCTATTGATCCTGAAAGAAAATTATATTTGTCATAATGCCAGATGTGTTTAGAAAGTTTTGAAGTAGCTGGTTCCACCCCGATGAGCATGTGTTCTCATAGTGCTGGTGTGTGTGTGTGTGTGTGTGTGTGTGTGTGTGTGTGTGTGTGTGTGTGTGTGTGTGTGTGTGTGTGTGTGTGTGTGTGTGTGTGTGTGTGTGTGTGTGTGTGTGTGTGTGTGTGTGTGTGTGTGTGTGTGTGTGTGTGTGTGTTGTGTGTGTGTGTGTGTGTGTGTGTGTTGTGTTTTTTGGGACTGTGTTGACTCACGTGCAAAGCGATTCAGTGGTGGAGGGTTAGTCTCCCCAGCCTTGTTGGCAACTGTGAAAACAGAGACCGAGATAATGAATTAACAAAAGAGGGAAGAAGAGGGGGAGGAGAGGATCTGAGCAGAGGAGAGGTCGGAGAAGGCGGTTTTAATGAGTGTAGAAATTAATGCATTCTATTCATCTTATTTTATTTGTTTACAAACATGCTTTTTCATGGGCATGACTGACTGACCAATTTCCTGTTAAAGTTCAGGACAAGCGGAAAACACTGTGTGAATTAATGACTAAATTATGAATACATATGAAATAATGAATGAACTAATCCATCAACGAGTTAGAAGATAAAAGATACCCCAAATTTTCCAAACGCACAACAAGCTTATTTCTCTAAAATGTTGGGCACAAATGTGTTTACATATCAGTTAGTGAGCATTTCTCCTTTACCAGGATAATCCATCCACCTGACAGGTGTGGCATATCAAGAAGCTGATTAAACAGCATGATCATTACACAGGTGTACCTTGTGCTGAGGACAATAAAAGGCCACTCTAAAATGTGCAGCATTGTCACACAACACAATGTCACAAATGTCTCAAGTTTTGTAGGAGCATGCAATTGGCATGCTGACTGCAGGAATGTGCACCAGAGCTGTTGCCAGAGAATTTAATGTTAATTTTTCTACCATAAGCCAATGTCGTTTTAGAGAATTTGGCAGTACGTCCAACCGGCCTCACAACCGCAGACCACATGTATGGCGTTGTGTGGGCGAGCGGTTTGCTGATATCAACGCTGTGAACAGAGTGCCCCATGGTGGAGGTGCGTGTTATGGTATTGGGCTGCCATAAGCTATGGACAACGAACACAATTGCATTTAATGGATGGCAATGTGAATGCACAGAGATACCGTGACGAGTTCCTGGGGTCCATTGTCGCGCCATTCATCCGCCGCCATCATCTCATGTTTCAGCATGATAATGCACAGCCCCATGTCGCAAGGATCTGTGCACAATTCCTGGAAGTTGAAAATGTCCCAGTTCTTCCATGGCCTGCATACTCACCAGACATGTCACCCATTGAGCATGTTTGGGATGCTCTGGATCGACGTGTACGACAGCGTGTTCCAGTTCCCGCCAACATCCAGCAACTTTGCACAGCCATTGAAATGGAGTGGGACAACATTCCACAGGACACAATAAACAGCCTGATTAACTCTATGCGAAGGAGATGTGTCCCGCTGCATAATGCAAATGGTGGTCACACCAGATACTGATAGGTTTTCTGATCCACGCCCCTACCTTTTTTTAAAGGTATCTGTGACCAACAGATGCATATCTGTATTCCCAGTCATTTGAAATCCATAAATTAGGGCCTAATGAATTGATTTAAATTGACTGATTTCCTGTAACTCAGTAAAATCTTTTGAAATTGTTGCATGTTGCTTTTATATTTTTGTTCAGTATAGATTATATTTTTTCATTTACCTTCAGTTCTCAACTATTCTACTACTAGCTATGTGATTCCACAGAGTAGTCACCTTACTTTAGCACAATGAGTAGCAATTATATTCTGCAAGATCAAATCAACACGTGCCATGCCACATACCAAAGGCTCATTGATGCACTGGAGACCTATCCACACACACACACACAAACACACACACACTGCAGTTCTACCCCAGTTGCCAGGAGACATGTAGCTAGCTAGCTCACTTGACTATACACCTTCAGCAGTTTAGTTCTTTAGTGAGCTAGCTCCTTTTCCAACCGACACATATCTGTCCCTTTATGGTAGCGAGAAACAAGCACAGAATGTCAACCAACATGACAGAGATGGTAAGCAGATTCTCCTGCTGAGGTCACAGACCTTCTAGTCATAAGTGGTGTTTACACAGTGTGGGAAATACTGTAAACTGAATTTTTATTACATTAGTACATTACTTTAATGCACAACTATGTATTTGATGGTCTTGAAAGGTCTTCATTTGAAAGTCTAAATAGATGTTATTCCGTTGAGACTAATGGACTAACTGATGAGTTATAAAGACTATGCCATAAGGAATTTAGATTCACAACGTGTTGGCAACAGTATAAGCAAAAGCAATGAATATTTATGTTTATATTAAAATATGTTTTATGTAATGATATATTTGGCTGACCAATATCGATATCATCAAGAACAATTAATTACAAGGATTCACTGTTCAGTTAGGAATTTGTAGGACCAAAGCAGCATGCCCGGCCATTATTGTAAAGAAGAATGTGTACTTAATTGACCTGCCTGGTCAAATAAAGGTACAATTAAATAAAACGACTGTCCTTCAAGAGCTTTTCAATTTTACACAAATCATATTGTCCTCATTCAGATAGTGCAGCCTATGTATTGGCAATGAAACAGACAGTAAGAGATGAGGAGGACGGGAATAAGACCGCTGATATAGAGAATCATTGCAGTGCTGGACTGTGCTGTGGTTAGGTCATTACATGGGATTACACCTATAATGGGCTACTCTGGGTTACCATGGCATTTTGCTCTACCTACCCCACTGATGACCACTACCTCAAAGACATCTACAGGTCAGAAAGAAGGGAGAGAGAGAGAGAGAGAGAGAGAGAGAGAGAGAGAGAGAGAGAGAGCAGGTGAAAATGGAAAATGACAGAGAAAAGAGATAGAACAAAGAGAGAGAACAAGGAAAGAGGTGCAATAAAAAGAAAATAATCTGAGACAGACATTGAGAGTGACAGATTGGTAGAGGGGTGGATTGAAGGGGTCGAGTGAACAAACCAGTGAGCGGGTCTCAGGAGGAGCTGGGTAAGAGGAGATCCACAGGGGCCAGCAGGTAATTAGGAGAAATCAGAGGGTCTCCAGGAGAGGCTCCCCTTAGTAAGGAGGGTGAGAGAGGATGACTAGAGAGAGAGAAGGAGGGAGGGTGAGAGAGGATGACTAGAGAGAGAGAAGGAGGGAGGGTGAGAGAGGATGACTAGAGAGAGAGAAGGAGGGAGGGTGAGAGAGAGGAAGAATAGAAGGGGAGGGAGAGGGAGGGAAGAGGAGGGAGGAGTGATCGATTGAGAGATAGAGGGAGAGAGATAATCTGCTGGAAGGAGCGAGGAAGGAGCAAGGGAAGAGAGAGGTAGGAGAGGGAGAGAAAAAGAGAGAGAGCGAGGTAGAGAGACCGTGTGTGTTTGTTCACGTAATTTGTGTGGTCTCAGTCGCCACGACGATAGAAGAGTAGTCCCCGGCAGAACAGAGCAGGGGGAGTCATTACCACTAATGAAGTGGCCTCCTCCATCACTGTCGCCCAGACAATACATTGACTACATACACGTCAGACCCTCTCCTCCCTCACCCCTTATTATTTCCATCTTACCTCCCTCTCTCTCCCTCTTCCTTTCCCTCTGAACTCGCTCTCCTTCCTTCTTTCCCTCTTACCTCTCTCTCCCCCTCCTACCTGTCTTTCTCCCTCCTACCTGTCTCTCTTTTACCTCTCTCCCTATCCCTCCTCCGTCTCTCCCTCTTACTCATCCCTCTCCCACCTACCTCTCTCTGCATGTCTCCAAAGCGGTGCCCCAGGTAACCAAAGGTGATATCCCATAACCCCCCCTGCTCCATGCCCCGACAAACCAGAGTCACAGAGATTACCAAACAGGTGTGTGTGTTAATGAGCTCTCCACAGACTACCCTTCCACTGATAGAGGAGGGGACAGGCTAATTTACCACAAACACACACACAAACCCACACATACACGCACTTGTGCACACACACTTTCCCTCCTCTACCCTTCCATTCTCTCACATTATGCTTCTTGTGTGTTTTTTAAATTCTATGTTCTATTATCATCTATATCATTGTTGATATCACTTCATTGTTGGAACGAGCTTTCAAGATAAGAATTTCAATGTACTGTTTTACACCTGTTGTATCCTGTGTGCGTGGCAAATAAACGATGAAAGTTGAAACACATCCGCACACACGTGCACACACACACACATGTCCACACACACGTACACACACAAATACACACAAGCACACACACACACACAGCAATGTCATATCCTCCCCCGTCCCTCGTCCCCCGTTCCCATAGTAACAGTAATCAGTCATCATCACACACGGCAAGCGTGGGCAGGTAATGTGTGTGCGACGTGGGCAGGTAATGTAAGTGTGAGGTAGGGAGAGGGAGACCCTTATCAGCAAGTCAAAGCGTGAGGGTGTTTATGTACCTTTCATTTACAGACCACATAGAAGCAGCTGGAACTCTGAGCTCGATCACATGTCTGTTTACTTACATGGGTCTTCATCATCAACTATATAGTCTATACGATGGGGAACTATTAAGCTACACCTGTTTACTGTACATTAACAGCAGATCGCAGCCGGTTGTAGACGGTTAGGTTAGCTGGTTGCATAGTGCTGTAGCTACCGCCGTCACAGATATGTACGTGCTTTAGCCAACTCCTTTGACATTGGTTGTCATACTTCACATGCATGTTCGGAGTGATGATTATGTGACTTCCTTTCCCAATTGGAGAGTCAAATATTTCAGAAGGACCCCTGTCATATCTACTGTAAATAGTACCCTACCCCTTTCCTTCCCTTCTACTTTCCCTCCTCTATCCTTTAATTGTCTCTCATCTCTGAGCACTGAGGGAACAACAGAACAGAGGAGAGGAACGACGGAACATGGAGAGGAGAGGAACGACAGAACATGGAGAGGAGAGGAACGACAGAACATGGAGAGTAGAGGAACGGCAGAACATGGAGAGGAGAGGAGGAAGGTTACATAAGATGCACCACTTGACCTTTGAAAGGCTGCAATTACTGCCCTGTTTCTCTGCAAACACACAAAGTCACACACATACACACACACACACACACAATGCTCATGTCACTCCTCTCTTCCACCCCTCAAACTGTAGGTTTGAATCCTTACTTTAAATGCAAATAATTCTGCCGTCTTCAACAGCTAGCTACTTCCCTATCCTCTGGCTTGACACAGTAAAATAAAACACTTTCTTCTCTCAGCAGTCTCAGTTCTCGACATTTGAAACAGCCATAGGCAAATCCACGATAAGAGAACGATGAAACTCACATTTCACTTTCAAATGTATGTCAAACAAAATAAAATTATTGCAAAGTTAAACAAACCATGAAACAATATGCACAATGACTACTTCTATCAACTTCCACTAAAAATCGTACAAAAACAAGTTTACTGTATATGACGGTTTGTGCTGTTTGTGCAGTCACCGTGTTACCAACATTTGCATCTGCACTGTTCTTCAAGTAAATGTGTTTGTGTAACATTTTCTGTGGAAATTGTTATAATTAGTCATTGTGCATAGAGATGTATGGTTTGTATAACTTCACAATCATTGGTTTTTGTTTGGCATACATTTTAAAGTGACGAGTCTCAGCATCACTCTGTCAACGTGGAATTGCCCCATAAAAGAGAACAAACTTTGGGGATGAAATAAATGGGATGTCGGAAAGTAATTGTACAGATGTGAGACATTTTGTCTGAAAAAAGAGACGTGTTACAGCCTCCTTCTGTTATCTGCTTTGTCCAGACGACACTGCAATATTCCTCTGCTCAACAGAGAACTAGCTGACTGGATGAGACAAATGTTCACTTCACTGATTTCTGTTCATTATCACCCCCTCTCCATGCAGCACACACACACACACACACACACACACACACACACACACACACACACACACACACCACACACACACACCACACACACACACACACACACACACACACACACACACACACACACACACACAGGGACTTGACAAACAAAGAGAGGAAAATGAAGATGCCACCAAGATGCATAAACTATATAGACAGGCTATTTCGTTTTTTGTTTTTTTCCGCAGAAGAATAGAGATATATTTCTCTCTGTGTCTGCCTCTGTTTCTGTCTTGACAGACTGTGTACAGACAGTGAAAGACTGTACAGACAATGAATAAACTTGCTAATGATGCAGGGGAAACATACAAACATGATTTCTCTGAATGTTCACACTGTAGGTCATTTACATTGTGATATCACACAACAAAATCACACTGTTAAAGTGCAATTGAACTTTCAAACAAAGAATATACAATCATTATATAGAAAACTCTAGAGATACATATATTATGTGACTGAAGCTTATGCTCAACTATGGCAAAGACAGCCTCAGCCAGCGGTAAAGAACACCATATGTTCAGTTCAGTTTGCAAAGACACACAGCAGCACTCAACTATCCCCTACACACACACTCTCTCTCTCACTCACCGATGGTGAAGCTGAACCCATCGATGCTGAAAGTGGCGCTCCGGCACTTTTTAAATCCCTGCTTCTTGGAGCTCTTGGAGCTAGGCTCCGTCATCTTTCCTCAACTCCTCACTCTGTCACTGCACTTGTCTTTTAGCAAAACTCTTCTCTCTGCTGCCTGTTGTTCTCCCTCTCCTGTGTTTTCCCTCTCCCTCCGTGGAGGCTCCGTGAGGAGAAGGGGTCCCCCCTCAGCCCGTTCCCCAGGAGAAGTGCACTGCGTGGGGGTATCACCAGAGACTCTCTCCCCTGGGTAGTGATGGTGGTGGAGCCAGGTAGGTGTTGTAAGAGAGAGATAGCGGATAAAGGCTAAAGCTCTAGTGCTAACTGAGATGTGGCGACACTAGGGACAGAGCCTTAGCGTCGTCCAGTCTCACTGTGCATCCTTACTTCAGGCCCGCTAAGAGCTCTTCAGGAGCCAATAGCTCTAACTCTCTCTCTCTCTGTTTCTCTGTTTCTCTTTCTTACTCCAGCTCTCCCTCTCTCTGTCCAGCTATCTCTGGCACAACCACTCACCACAGCCACAGAGCAACCCATGTGGGAGAATACAGAAGATATAAATCTCTCTCTCTCTCTCCCCCCTCCCTCCCTCCCTCCCCTGTGGTAATCTCTATGACCCTCCACACTGTTCTGCTCCTACAGCAGTTGATTAGACCCTCTCTCTGTCACCTCTCCCCTTCTCTCTCTCTTTCTCCCTCCCTTTCTCTTTCTCAACATCCTTGCATGAAGTTGCTATCAGATGTGTGCATGTTTCTCTTCACCCTGTTATAGGTTTGCTAATATTGATGTTTTTCTTGCTGTGTACATGCGTTCATGAGTGTCTGTGTGTATTTGTGCATGGGTGTGTGCATGAGTGTCTGTGTATGTTTATTTGTCTTTGGTTGCATTAGTCCCTTGTCGCTGATCCACCAAAATATTTACTTTGCCTCATCGCTAAGAACACTGTAATTGCTGACCTGCGAGACTTGAATGCACACACACACACACACACACACACACACACCCACATACTGCTCTGTTGCTGTGCAGGGACACATACACGATTACTCTTTAATGCAATTTCACGCCACTTAGTCAACTAGGTCTGCAGGTGCATAGCTCCTTTTACATTGGAAGTTACTTTACTGATAGTAGTCGACGAGGTTCTGTCAACTGGACTACATCCCATTAATATATCAACTGCTAGTCCGTATCCTGATTAAGTGCAATGATTGACTAGGCTCTTGGGGAAGATATCCTGTACACTGGGGCTGTGCTATCATTTTCTAGTATACTGATTACATTGAAGAAGTCCTTAAGAATGTGTTAAAGGTTTTTACATGAAAGTGCCTCAGAAAACCGCAGACTGTAGAACAATTACACGTTTCAGTAAAGACTTTGTATCATTTCCCCCGACATCCATAATGTAAACACAGTCTGCACCACTACTCACTACTGTTCYTCTAGTGCCATTTCTGATTTCCTGTTTCACCAATTATTTCTGAAAAGGTGTGTGTTTGTGTGTTGTTTTTTTCCAAAAAATAGTTATCGGACACCATTGTTCACAGCATCAATACAGACTACAGCCTCACAAAAGATGTTGTTCTTCTCAGCTGTTGGAGTCGTAGCACAGACATTCGTCTCAAGGTCTCTCTTCCAACACAGAACAAGAGGAACTATTATACAATATGTCCCGTAGTAACAACAGAACCCGTCAGTTCACTTACATTGACATGGTCATCTCAACAGATAGTACTGTGCTATAGAGGGAGGTAGGAGATCTCAGAGGAGAGAGTTGTTCTCGGGCTATAGGGTGGTTTTCACAGTCTGTTGAATAACTACTAGGGAATACTAATAACGTGATCCAGTTTAATTGAATTGAATGTGTCTACGTAAAAAATACCCCACACGGACACGTCCAGACAGTGCAGTTTCCTCAGAACCAAGTATTTCTTGCAACCATCCCCACAGAGTGAGTGAAGGTGTGAAGTACAGGAGCGTCAACAGTACGTCACCCTTCTATATCCAGTCTCTTAAACACCTGTCTTGTGGCACCTGTGAAACCAGTTAAGCCAGAGGGTTTAATTGTATATGTGATAATGGGCGCATGCAGTTTCATCTACAATAGAGACTCTATGGCCAGAACAGATTTGAATTGTAAAGAACAAACACATAAATGCAACATGCAACAATTTCAAAGATTTTACTGAGTTACAGTTCATATAAGGAAATCAGTCAATTGAAATAAATTCATTAGGCCCTAATCTATGGATTCCTGGGAAAAGGTAGGGGTTTGGATCAGAAAATCAGTCAGTATCTGGTGTGACCACCATTTGCCTCATGCAGTGTGACACATCTTCGCATAGATTTAATCAGGCTGTTGATTATGGCCTGTGGAATGTTGTCCCACTCCTCTTCAATGTCTGTGTGAAGTTTCTGGATATTGGCGGAAACTGAAACATGCTGTTGTACACGTCAATCCAGAGCATCCCAAACATGCTCAATGGGTGACATGTCTGGTCAGTATGCAGGCCATGGAAGAACTGGGACATTTTCAACTTCCAGGAATTGTGTACAGATCCTTGTGACATTGGGCCGTGCATTATCATGCTGAAACATGAGATGATGGAGGCGGATGAATGGCACGACAATGGGCCCCAGGAACTCGTCACGGTATCTCTGTGCATTCACATTGCCATTGATAAAATGCAATTGTGTTTGATGTCCGTAGTTGATGCCTGCCAATACCATAATCTCACCTCCACCATGAGGCAGTCTGTTCACAACGTTAGCATCAGCAAACCGCTCGCCCACACATACACGTGGTCTGCTGTTGTGAGGCCAGTTGGACATACTGCCAAATTCTCTAAAACGATGTTGGAGGTGGATTATGGTAGAGAAATTAACAGTAAATTCTCTGGCAACAGCTCTGGTGAACATACCTGAAGTCAGCATGCCAATTGCATGCTCCCTCAAAACTTGAGACATCTGTGGCATTATGTAGTGACAAAACTGCACATTTTAGGGTGGCCTTTTATTGTCCCCAGCACAAGGTGCACCTGTGTAATGATCATGCTGTTTAATCAGAATCTTGATATGCCACACCTGTCAGTAGGATGGATTATCTTGGCAATTTAGAAATGCTCACTTTGAGGGACGTAAATAAATTTGTGCACAACATTRGAAGGAAATAAGCTTTTTGTGCGCGTGGAAAGTTTCTGGGATCTTTTATTTCAGCTCATGAAACATGTGACCAGCACTTTACCTCTTTTTAACTAAAGGACAAACATATAAAATGGGTCATCACATTTAAATGCAGTTCATGAATGTTGCACTAAATCACAGATGTCTGGAACAAGGACCATTAACTAATGCTTGGCACAGCTGACCCAGCACACCCCCAGCTTTTACAGAGAACAGGCTTAAGGCCTCCTCCTCTTCATGCTTACAGCATATGAATCCAACACAGTCAAATATAACAAGGGTTAGTTCTGATATCCTACATATCCTAAACATACATAATTAACAAAACACACTATGACATATGGGCAGGGACTATGAGCTTTTGCCAGTAGRAAATGCTGCTATTACTACTCGGAAGCCAATCAGCAAAGTTCACAAACATAGCTGTTAGTCAACTGATCATCAAACCTGGGTTCAAATATTATTTCAAATATCTCAATTACTTTCACATATATATTCAGATATTTGTTWTTTGAAAAGACAAGTAGTTGAATARTGGCAGSTATTTTAAAATACTCATTACACAATGTATTTTCAAATACAATTAAATACTCCCATGTATATGAACCCAGATCCTAGGAGTCTTTGAAAAAACTGTATTTGGAAATATGTATTTGAGAAAAYATTCTAATAGTAGGCTATTTATTGWAGCTATTTGAAAATACTTTCAAATARTTCCAATAGAAGTAGTTGATTATGGCCACATTATTTGAAAATACTCAAATACACAGAAAGTAAATATTAAAATAGCAAAACACCTGTATTGAAACCCAGGTCTGGTAGTCATGCATAATCATCTTAGATTTTGTTTTTGTTGTTTGTGCCTCTTGGAAAAGAAGGTGTAATGCATTGTGAAACATTTGACAGTTGTTTATCAGAATAATGCCATGTGTTAAGAGGAAAATATCACAGTATTAGAATTCTACAAATCATGCATAATTCATACCATTAAACTTCTCTTAATCATACCATTCACCAACCACTCCATCACCATCAATAGGAAATTACTGTTCTCAGAAACCCTTCCACAAACTGGAACAAAWACTAGAAAACAATCATCTAAAGCAGGGATGGGCAACTTTGATGGGGGGGGGCACAAAAAAAACATACCTTATCATGATGGGCTGCAATGCCCCATTTTTTGTGCAGTTTTACAACTAACTTCCTGCAATTCTACACATTTTGCCATAGGGTGGAGGCAAATGTTTTCCGTTTTTAATATGATAACTGATAATCAATGGGCCCCACCCTGGTCGGTAAATTGACCATGATTACTACAAGTTTAGATAGCTGGCCACTAGACTAATTACCAATTGATTTGTTGTTGTTGTTGACATGGGCTAATTGAGTGGCTGCTGATGCACAACCACATATTTAAATTGCACCTTGTGTATTCTATTATTTTAACTCTCAACAGTAAGTTGAGATCCCGACTGAGTTCTTAAAACCTTGAAATTGGTCCACGGGCCTACACAAGGGGGGCTGCAGGCCAGTTGTCCATACCAGATCTAAAGAGCCCAGGTAAATACCACACCAACTGTCATCCATCCACCCATCCCCCGCTCCACAGCAGGGGAAGGAGTAATGAGAGAGAGAGAAAAAAGGAACTCAAGGACAAGTTCCAGGCAGCTAGCTTGACCATTCAGCAGCACTAACTTTTTCTCAGAATGAGTAGGAGTGGGAACACAAAGACAACTCTTTGCCTTTTCTCACCATTCAATCCTGTGCCTCTCGCTTGCCGCTTATTGAATAGGGCCAGGGTCCTTCAACACTGTACTGTATTGCCTCCTGGGTGCTCTCACTCTCTCTCGCTAACTCTCTCAGCTCAGGTTACCATAGGAACCATGTGTTCAGCTAGCTAGTACACCACACAGGTAAGAATGACAATCTTTAAAAGCGAAATTAGGATGGAGGCTTGGCAGAATCAATATTTAATACATTAGACCATTGATAACAGTGAACAGCACTGGTTAATGTACACAGGGTATTATACATACAAACAGTGTAGGGTTTTGTGTGGGACCAAAAAATGTAATGGGACTATTTTAACATGGAAGTGACACCAACGACCAAGTGGGTTAAGTACTATTTACAAAAGCACTCTGTAGACTCAGTTTTACTCTCATCTACGTGGAGGGGGAGAGACACAGTATCAGGAATGCTTAGTGTCCTTTTACCGTGTCTTTAAGTACATACTGTGTAGAGAGAGAGAGAGAGAGAGAGAGAGAGAGAGAGAGAGAGAGAGAGCAGAGAGAGAGAGAGAGCAGCGGAGCAGCACGCAGCACCGCACGCCACCAGACGAGGAGAGAGAGAGAGACTAGAGAGAGAGGAGAGAGAGAGTACAGATATAGGAGAAAGCGCAAAAGACCGAGAGAGCAGCAGCCGAGAGAAGAAGAGAGGAGGAGAGGAAGAGAGAGAGAGAGAAGAGAGAGAGAAGAGAGAGAGAGGTGAAGGCTCCATCTTGAGCTATAATGTAAACCGAAAGACAAGTGATTTGCTGTGTAAGGCTATCTGACACAGCTCTCAACCATATGTCACTTACAATAGCTAGAAATTGCTCTTCCGACAGTGCTATAGCAATTAAATCAGTTCTTAACGCTTAAAGTGATGCTCCAGAAGTTTACATTTATTTTTTTTGCCAGTAGTTTTGAAAGTGGTGCTCACGAGGCAAAACGCGTCCCTGTTTTGTGTGTACAACTTCATCCAATTGTGTACTATGCCATCCATTTAATTTGATATGTTACACCTGCATCTTTTTTTTCTCTTTTTTTTTTTTTGCAATTCGTATGACACTGTTGTTAAGGATCAATTCGTATGACACTGTATGTTAAGGATCAGTATGACTAGTAGGTCCAATTCGTATGACACTGTATGTTAAGGATCCCAATTCGTATGACACTGTATGTTAGGATCCAATTCGTATGACACTGTAATGTTAAGGGATCCAATTCGTATGAACACTGTATGTTAAGGATCCAATTCGTATGACACTGTATGTTAAGGATCCAATTCGTATGACACGTGTATGTTAGATCAATGTGTGACCTGTATGTTAGGATCCAATTCGTATGACACTGTATGTTAAGGATCCAATTCGTATGACACTGTATGTTAGGATCCAATTCGTCGTATGACAACTGTATTGTTAAGGATCCAATTCGTATGACACTGTATGTTAAGGATCCAATTCGTTTGACACTGTATGTTAAGGATCCAATTCGTATGACACTGTATGTTAAGGATCCAATTCGTATGACACTGTATGTTAAGGATCCAATTCGTACAAAATGTTATGTATTTGTTGTGCTTAAGAACCCGGACTGCATCTTCAAGATTCAAAAAGGAGACCTGTATGTAAAATGAGGGTATTTACAAGCTTTTCTTGTAATTGCAATTAGGCCTTACCATCGAGAGAGAGATAGAGAGAGAGGGAGAAAGAGAGAGAGAGGAAGAGAGGGAGAGGGATAGAAAGAGAGAGCAAAGCGGTGCAGTGGTATGGCTACTCCTTCAATAACAAAAGGGCCAAGACGTGTCATGGATGACTTGCTCGGATGACTTGAGTTTAATTGGTAGTTTATGCTATGACCTTCCTCTTCTGAGCAGAAAAGCCCCTGGCATCCTTCACTTCTTAACACACAACCCTGTCTCTTAACCCTCTCACTGTCTCTTGCACTCTTTGACTCTCTCTCTCTCCTCTCTCTTTGCTGTATATACAGTGCATTCTATATACAGTGCATTTTGTTACYTTACAGCCTTATTCTAAAATGYATMAAATATTTGTTTCCCCTCATCAATCTACACACAATARCCCATAATGACTAAGCAAAAACAAGTTGATAGAAATGTTAGTTAATTTATTCAAAATAAAAAACTGAAATATGACATTTACATAAGTATTCAAACCCTTTACTCAGGACTTTGTTYAAGCACCTTCGGGAGCGATTACAGCATRGAGTCTTCTTGGGTATGACGCAACAAGCTTGGCACACCTGTATTTGGGGAGTTTCTCCCATTCTTCTCTGCAGATGCTCTCAAGCGCTGRCAGGTTGGATGGGGAGCGTTGCTGCACAGCTATTTTCAGGTTTCTACAGAGATGCTCGAACGGGGTCAAGTCAGGGCTCTGGCTGGGTCCCTCAAGGACATTCAGAGACTTGTCCCGAAACCACTCCTGCATTGTCTTGGCTGTGTGCTTAGGATCGTTGTCCTGATGGAAGGTGAACCTTCACCCCAGTCTGAGGTTGTGAGCGCTCTGGAGCAAGTTTTCATCAAGGATCTCTCTGRACTTTTCTCTATTCATCTTTGCCTCGATCCTGACAAGTCTCCCAGTCCCTGCTGCTGAAAAACATCCCAACAGCATGATGCTGCCACCACCATGCTTCACCGTAGGGATGGTGCRKGGTTTTTTCCAGACGTGACCTTTGGCATTCAGGCTAAAGAGTTAAATCGGGTTTCAAAAGACCAGAGAAACTTGTTTCTTTTGTGCCTTTTACTGAGGAGTGGCTTCCGTCTGCCCACTCTACCATAAAGGCCTGATTGGTGGAGTACTTCAGAGATGGTTGTCCTTCTGGAAGGTTCTCCCATCTCCACAGAAGAACTCTAGAGCTCTGTCAGAGTGACCATCGGGTTCTTGGTCAACTCCCTGACCATGGCTCTTCTCCCCCGATTGCTCAGTTTGGCCGGGTCTGCTAGCTCTAGGAAGAGCTGGGTGGTTCCAGACTTCTTCCATTTAAGAATGATGGAGGCCACTGRGTTCTTGGGGACCTTCAATGCTGCAGACATTTTTTGGTACCCTTCCCTAGATCTGTGCCTCGACACAATCCTGTCTCGGAGCTCTACGGACAATTCCTTAAACCTCATGGCTTGGTTTTTGATCTGACATGCACTGTCAACTGTGGGACCTTATATAGACAGGTGTGTGCCTTTCCATATCATGTCAAAATCAATTATTTACAACATGTGGACTCCAACTAAGTTGTAGAAACATCTCAAGGGCAATCAACGGAAACAGGAGGCATCTGAGGTCCATTTTGAGTCTCATAGAAAAGGGTCTGAATACTTATGTAAATAAGGTATTTCTGTTTTTTATTTGTTATGCATTTGAAAAAAAATCCAAAAATGTGTTTTGCTTTGTCATTATGGGGAATTGTGATTGCTGAGATGTTTTTTTATTTAATCCATTTTAGAATGGACGTAACAAAATGTGGAAAAATTCAAGGGCTCTGAATACTTTCGGAAGGCACTGTATATATATACAGTTGAAATCGGAGGTTTACATACACTTAGGTTGGATTCATTAAAACTTGTTTTTTAACCACTCCACAAATTTCTTGTTKACAAACTATAGTTTTGGCAAGTCGGTTAAGGCATCTACTTTGTGCATGACACAAGTAATTGTTCCAACAATTGTTTACAGACAGATTATTTCACTTATAATTCACGGTATCACAATTCCAGTGGGTCAGAAGTTTACATACACTAAGTTGACTGTGCCTTTAAACAGCTTGGAAAATTCCAAAAAAGGATGTCATTGATTTAGAAGCTTCTGATAGGCTGATTTACATAATTTGAGTCAATTGGAGGTGTACCTGTGGATGTATTTCAAGGCCTACCTTCAAACTCAGTGCCTCTTTGTTTGACATCATGGGAAAATCAAAAGAAAGTCAAGTCCTCAGAAAGAAATGTAAACCTCCACAAGTCTGGCTCATCCTTGGGAGCAATTTCCAAATGCCTGAAGGTACCACGTTCATCTGTACAAACAATACTACGCAAGTATAAACACCATGGGACCACGCAGCCGTCTTACCGCTCAGGAAGGAGACGCGTCTGTTTCCTAGAGGTGAATGTACTTTGGTGCGAAAAGTGCAAATCAATCCCAGAGCAACAGCAAAGGACCTTGTGAAGCATGCTTGGAGGAAACAGGTACAAAAGTATCTATATCCACAGTAAAACGAGTCCTATATTGACATAACCTGAAAGGCCGCTCAGCAAAGAAGAAGCAACTGCTCCAAAACCGCCATAAAAAAGCCTGACTACGGTTTGCAACTGCACATAGGGACAAAGATCGTACTTTTGGAGAAAGGTCCTCTGGTCTAATGAAACAAAAATAGAACTGTTTGGCCATAATGACCATTATTAGGTTTGGGGGAAAGGGGGAGGCTTGCAAGCTGAAGAACACCATCTCAAACGTGAAGCACGGGGGTGCAGCATATGTTGTGGGGGTGCTTTGCTGCAGGAGGAAATTGTGCACTTCACAAAACAGATGGCATCATGAGGGAGGAAAATTATGTGGATATATTGAAGCAACATCTCAAGACATCAGTCAGGAAGTTAAAGCTTGCTCGCAAATGGGTCTTCCAAATGGACAATGACCCCAACATACTTCCAAAGTTGTGGCAAAATGGCTTAAGGACAACAAAGTCAAGGTATTGGAGTGGCTATCACAAAGCCCTGACCTCAATCCTATAGAAAATTTGTGGGCAGAACTGAAAAAGCGTGTGCGAGCAAGGAGCCTACAAACCTGACTCAATTACACCAGCTCTGTCAGGAGGAATGGGCCAAAATTCACTCAACTTATTGTGGGAAGCTTGTGGAAGGCTACTTGAAATGTTTGAACCAAGTTAAACAATTTGTAAGCAATGCTACCAAATAGTAATTGAGTGCGTGTAAACTTCTGACCCACTGGGAATGTGATGAAAAAATAAAAACTTAAATAAATCACTCTCTCCTATTATTCTGACATTTCACATTCTTAAAATAAAGTGGTGATCCTAACTGACCTAAGACAGGGAATTTCTACTAGGATTAAATGTCAGGAATTGTGAAAAACTGAGTTTAAATGTATTTGGCTAAGGTGTATTTTTTATAAAAAAAAAAAAAAAGAATTCTACAGGGTATAATGATAGTGAAGACATCAAAAACTGTGAAAAATCACATATGGAATCATGTAGTAACCAAAAAAGTGTTAAACAAATCAAAACATATTTTATATTTGAGATTCTTCAAAATAGCCACCCCTTGCCTTGATGACTGCTTTGCACAATATAGGCATTCTCCCCACCAGCTTCATTAAGGAATTATTTTCCAACAGTCTTGATGGAGTTTCCACATATGCTGAGCACATGTTGGCTTTTTTCCCTTCTCTTTGCAGTCCAATTAATCCCAAACCATCCCAATTGGGTTGAGGTTAGGTGATTGTGGAGGCCAGGTCATCTGATGCAGCCCTCCGTCACTCTCCTTCTTGATCAAATAGCCCTCACACAGACTGGAGGTATGTTGGGTCATTGTCCTGTTGAAAAACAAATGATACTGTCCCGCTAAGCGCAAACCAGATGGGATGGTGTATCGCTGCAGAATGCTGTGGTAGCCATGCTGGTTAAGTGTGCCTTGAATTCTAAATAAATCACAGTGTCACCAGCAAAGCACACCCACACCATCACATTTCCTCCTCCATGCTTCATGGTTGGAACCACACATGCGGAGATCATCCGCTCACCRACTCTGCGACTCACAAAGACACGGCTGCTGGAACCAAACATTTCAAATTTGCACTCATCAGACCAACGACAGATTTCCACCAGTCTAATATCCATTGCTGGTGTTACTTGGCTCAAGCAAGTCTCTTCTTATTATTGGTGTCCTTTAGTAGTTGTTTCTTTGCAGCAATTGGACGATGAAGGCTTTTCACAAAGTCTCCTCTGAACTGTTGATGTTGAGATGTGTCTCTTACTTGAACTCTGTGAAGCATTTATTTGGGCTGCAATCTAAAGTGTAGTTAACTCTAATGAACTTATCCTCTGCAGCAGAAGTAACTCTGGGTCTTCCTCTACTGTGGCGGTCCTCATGAGAGCCAGTTTCATCATAGCGCTTGATGGTTTTTGCGACTGCACTTGAAGAAACTTTCAAAGTTCTTGAAATTTTCCGCATTGACTGACCTTCACGTCTTAAATTAATGACTGACTTCTCTTTGCTTATTTGAGCTGTTCTTGCCATAATATGGACTTGGTCTTTTACCAAATAGGGCTATATTCTGTATACCACACCTACATTGTCACAACACAACTGATTGTCTCAAATGCATTAAGAAGAAAATAAATTCCACAAATGAACTTTTAACAAGGCAAACCTGTTAATTTAAATGGATTCCAGGTGACTACCTCATGAAGCTGGTTGAGAGAATGCCAAGAGTGTGCAAAGGTGTCATCAAGGCAAAGGGTTGATACTTTGAAGAATCTTCAATATAAAATATATTTAGATGTTTTACTTTTTTAGTTACTACATGATTCCATATATATATATATATATATATATATATATATATATATATATATATATATATATATATATATATATACATGTTTATATATCCCTCTCTTTCCTCTCTCTCTTTCTCGGACTCTCTCTCCTTCTCCCTGTGATTTGGGCTTCGGTCACCAGAGAGCAGTACTACATTCATAGTGACGTCTCTTGTCAATGTCACTACCAGGGGCTTTTTCAAAAGGTTGAATTGCATGATCTTTGCTTGAATATTCAAATATTTTCTACAGTTAATTTTCATCTCAAGAGTAATACCTACCGCACAGTAATTTATGTTTAAATAWTGAATTTCACAGTGGTTATGTAGCCAGGCGGAGTTTGACAGAGAATACACTAGAGTGTGGAGCAGTACACTCAGCATCACAATGCTTTCCCCTACCAGATGCCCAGAGCATTGGCCTGACCCTCACCTTTAACCTCTAACCAATGACCGATGTCCCCTCCACAGTGTGGATGGAACAGACTTGACTAGGGGATATACTGTATATGTTGTTATTGTTCCTGAGTTAGCATACTAATGGCCTTGAGGTAGCTCTGTTGACCGTAGCAATTAACTCAACCCTTACAGTCAGTCTCCTCTCGTCCACCATTCATTGCCACTGGGCTGGCTTAGTGGGCGAGAGAGAAGACATGCCAGCGTTCCACTTCTACTGCTAAAGGCTCTGACCTTGTGAAAGCAGGTTCAGGCACGCACACACACACAAGGGCATGCAAAAGATTGCATAATGGTAGTGTGATTGTATGAGCAGCCACCAACCACATGCTGTGCAGTCTTAGAATCATGCCAATCATGACAGCCTGAAATATGGTGAGGGTAATAAGGAATAGCCCATGACATAGTAGAGCGATTGACAAGTGGATCACTCAACAAGAGAACTACACTGCTGTAACAGTAGGGGAGAGTGGGGTAAGTTGAGCCATTTTGTACCTTCAGCATCACTCTGTCAAGGGAAATATAATATTATTTCTAACAAATGTATCTACATATATTTCAGGGTGTTGTGTATCCCGGGAAATAATCAGAATTCACGTAAACATTACAGTTTTGAAAACGTAGCTTGTCCAAAATAAAGTGGTCTCTTGGCACAGGTTACCCAGGGTATGGGGTAAGTTGAGCTGTGGAACGGGGTAAATTAAGCCGCCTATACATTTCTGTACTGAATTAAATATTACCACTATCTTTTTAAAACCATGTCTGTCTTTATTTCCCAAACACAATCACAGCTGCWGTTTTGTTTTTTAATTAATTTAAGCATCGTTAAAACACAGGTTTAATCCCTAACAAACACCTTTTAACTTTTTTAAACACTTTTAACATAGGCCAGGCCCTGTTGTTACTTTATATCCCAGTGATAATTCCTTGCATTACGCATGGGAAGAAAACACTTCCATTTGCTCAACTTGCCATTGACTCAACCATTGGGTCAACTTACTACATGGCCATTGGCTCAACTTACCCCAAGGCAAACATTTTCATTATTTAGCCCAAACAGCTACAAGGATGGGAAAGGGGGATACCTAGTCAGTTGTACAACTCAATGCATTCAGCTAAAATGTGTCTTCCGCATTTAACCCAACCCCTCTGAATCAGAGAGGTGCGGAGGGCTGCCTTAATCGACGTCGACGGCGCCCAGGGAACAGTGGGTTAACTGCCTTGCTCAGGGCAGAACAGCAGATTTTGACCTTGTCAGCTCGGGGATTCGATCCAGCAACCTTTCAGTTACAYGCCCAACGCTTCTACCCGCCTTTCATGCTAGGTTTAGGACCTCATATCGAAGCTTATAGAGACCCCAACTAATGTATAGAACAATCTTTAAATGATCTACTTTGGTTTAGATACAAACATCTTGAAACCTCTTTTCTTTTTTTTTCAATGTGGTTTCTTCCTTCAAAGACTCCATGAAATTATGATCTTACCCCACTCCCCTACATGAAAGAAAAACGTTGTCCTGCAGTTCACCTTATACACCACTAGATTGCGGTCTTTCCTCTCAAAAGGAAGGCACTGAAGTAACCGTATGAGCTATGACCACAAAAACAAAGTACCATCTCATGGATAAGACTACCACACATTGGCAGATACTTGAACAGATTACGCTCTGATAGAACTGAGCTCAGATGTGAATATTTATATGTGTCTGCAAGTCCAGGGGGGTCTTTCAGATAAGGCTTGCCCTGTCACACACACCCTCTCCTCCTCTTGGCATACAATGCCATGGGGCACAGATGTTATCCAAAACAGGATCTCAATCATGTGGAATGAGAGAATCAGCTTTTGCTTCAACCACGAACAGCATTCTAACCAAATTGTTGGAAACTGAAGTTGCATTTTAAATCCTAATGAATAAGCGATCCTAGATCAGCATTGCTACGCTGACATGCTTTGTCAATACAGGCCATGGTCTAAAATGCAACATCATATTAATGGTGATCAGCCCWTTATCAGCCTGAAAACGTCATCCTGGCACATTTTTGCAAAAAGGTCAAATGTCACAGAAGCTGTCGTTTTTCTCAAAACACTGCAGTCAYGTGTCACAGGGTTGACGTTTTTCTCAACACATTACAGTCAATGAGGTTAGMGTTGAGCCAAGATGTGGAGATGAAGCAAGGGTTGAGCCAAGATGTGGAGATGAKGCAAGGGTTGAGCCMGGAGTTGATATTAAGATAGGGTTAGGGTTGAGGCTAGGATTAGGGTTAAACCAGGATATGGACATGAAGCTAGAGTTGMGGTTAGGGTTAGGATTACYGTTAGGGATGAGCTAGGAGTGGCCGTGAAGCTAGGTTTTGGGTTAGGGCTTCAACCCTAGACATAACCCTGACCTTAATCCAATTAACAATTCATGATTTTGCCCCTCCCCCCCACTACATGAAAGGTAGGCCTCACTTGAAGCCTGACCTACACTTAATGTGCTTTTGAGTGACATCGGCAGAAGGGTTGAGCCAAGATGTGGAGACGAAGCGAGGGTTAAGGTTAGGGTTAGGGTCAGCGTTACAGTTAGGGTTGAGCCGGGAGTTGATATGAAACTAGGGTTAGGGTTAGGGTTAGGGTTGAGGATAGTTTGAGGGTTGAGCCGGGATGTGGACTTGAAGCTAGATTTAGGTTTAGGGTTAGAGTTAGGGTTGAGRTGGGAATGGACATGGGGTTAGGGCCTCAACCCCAGACCTAGCCCTAACCTTAATTAATTCCCCCCTCCCACCACTAGGTGGCAGAAAAGTAGTCCCCACTTGAAGCCTAAGCTAGAGTTATTGTGCTTTTGAGTGACATTGGCAGAACGGTTGACAAAACTCACGCATGGGATCATTCAACAGACGCTCCCGATGAACGCAAACCTACATCTGACCATGTGAAATGTACTCTTCACAATGAAAATTTGGTCCCACAYAGAACAAGGCTTTTCTTCTATAGAAAAACATTACCTACAGTTCTCACATAACCATGACGCCCCTGTTGACTGCGATTGAGCTAGCTAACCGTCCTTGCCCACAACCAATCGTGGCCTTATAGCGATGCTCTGTGTTGAGGTTCAGCTTCCTAATTAATCCTCAACATGGTCCTTCATTCTCTTCCTGCACTGTCTGAAACTCAGGGCATCATTAAAGAGTGTCCCCAGGACACAGAWTTTCAGCTTCCTGCAATTACAGGAAGTGACTTAATAGGGGGTTCATAGGGTCGAAGGGTTAAAAAGGTTTAATCTTCCCAAATTGTACATATTTGTGACTGGGGGATATGGCATATGAAATTTGAAGTCAATCAACCTCCATTGGTACACAATGGTCTTGCAGTTCTAGAAATTAAGAGCCTTGTTATGAATTATTGAATTAATATATTTCTTTAGATTGACTTGAAACTTGAAGCTCTCTGTATCTGCCTGTCTGTCTGTCTGTCTAAGTGCCTGCTTGCCTGCTTACCTGTCTGTCTGTCTGACTTCCTAACTGCCTGCCTGCCAGTCTGTTTGTGTGTCTGTTCCTGTCTGTCTGTCGGCCTGTCTGTGGGAGAGAGGAAGGAGAGAGGAAGGAGAGAGAGGAGGGAGAGGGGGAGAGAGATGAGAGGAGGGGTAGGCAGGGAAAAGAGGGAGAGAAAATTATGGGGAATGAGTGAAAGAAAAGTGGGAGAGTGAGGAAGGGTGAAAAAGGGGGGAGAGAAAGAGGGAGATGGTGAAAGTGGGATGGGGAGAGCGAGGAGGGAGCGAGACAAGGGACAGTGCGAGAGAAAGATGAGAGGATGGGAGAGGGAGAGATAATAGAGGGGGGAGGGAGGAGGGAGGAGGGAGGAGGGAGAGAGAAAGAAGAGGGAGAGTGAGGGAGGGGGAGAGAGGGAACAGAGAGACAGAAAGGGTGAGAGAAGGGAGAGTGTCACGCCCTGACCATAGAGAGCTTTTATTCTCTATGTTGGTTAGGTCGGGGTGTGATTTAGGGTGGGTCATCTAGGCGCTTATATGTCGATGTAGGCCTGTTATGGTTCCCAATCAGAGGCAGCTGTTTATCATTGTCTCTGATTGGGGATCATATTTAGGCAGCCATTTCCCCTTCGTGCTTTGTGGGATCTTGTGTTTGTGTAGCTGCCTGTGAGTAGTCCAGAACGTCACGTTTCGTTTGTGCTWGTTTGTTTTGTWTGGTGAGTTTCTATTTATTAAAATATGTGGAACTCTACGCACGCTGCGCCTTGGTCCATTCCTTYTGACAGAAGATCCCACCACCTCAACTGGACCAAGCAGCGTSCTCGGGAGAAGATGGCATCCTGGTCTATAGAGGAGGTTGAGGAGAGAWTAGCCTGGACTTGGGAGGAGGTATTGGAGAGATATGAACGCCGARCGGGGAAGCAGACGGAGGCAGCGAAGGAGGATCAACGACGACTCCGGGGTTCGCAACCAAGACGCAAGCACGAGAGGCAGCCCAATAAATGTTTTTTGGGGGGGCACACGGGGTGGTTGGCGGTTTTTTCATAAAAAAAAAAAGAAATTCTACCAGGGTATAATGATAGTGAAGACATCAAAACTGTGAAAAATCACATATGGGAATACATGTAGTAACAAAAAAGTGTTAAACAAATCAAAACATATTTTATATTGTAGATTCTTCAAAATAGCCACCCCTTGCCTTGATGACTGCTTTGCACAATATAGGCATTCTCCCACCAGCTTCATTAAGGAATTATTTTCCAACAGTCTTGGATGGAGTTCCCACATATGCTGAGCACATGTTGGCTTTTTTCCGCTTCTCTTTGCAGTCCAATTAATCCCAACCATCCCAATTGGGTTGAGGTTAGGTGATTGTGGGGCCAGGTCATCTGATGAGCCCTCCGTCACTCTCCTTCTTGATCAATAGCCCTCACACAGACTGGAGGTATGTGTTCATTGTCCGTTTGAAAAAACAAATGTATACTGTCCCGCTAAGCGCAAACCAGATGGGATGGTGTATCGCTGCAGAATGCTGTGGTAGCCATGCGTGGTTAAAGTGTGCCTTGAATTCTAAATAAATCACAGTGTCACCATCGCAAAGCACACCCACACCATCACATTTCTCCCTCATGCTTTCATGGTTGGAACCACACATGCGGAGATCATCCGCTCACGCCTACTCTGCGACTCACAAGAGCACGGCTGCTGGAACCAAACATTTCAAAATTTGCACTCATCAGACAAACGACAGTATTTCACCAGTCTAATAATCCATTGCTGGTGTTACTTGGCTCAAGAAGTCTCTTCTATTTTGTGTCCTTTTAGTAGTTGTTTCTTTGCAGCAATTGGACGATGAAGGCTTTTCACAAAGTCTCCTCTGAACTGTTGATGTTGAGATGTGTCTCTTATTGAACTCTGTGAAGCATTTATTTGGGCTGCAATCCTAAAGTGTAGTTAAACTCTAATGAACTTATCCTCTGCAGCAGAAGTAACTCTGGGTCTTCCTCTAACTGTGGCGGTCCTCATGAGAGCCAGTTTCATCATAGCGCTTGATGGTTTTTGCGACTGCACTTGAAGAAACTTTCAAAAGTTCTTGAAATTTTCCGCATTGACTGACCTTCAGGTCTTAAATTAATGACTGACTTCTCTTTGCTTATTTGAGCTGTTCTTGCCAATAATATGGACTTGGTCTTTTAACAAATAGGGCTATATTCTGTTATACCACACCTACATTGTCACAACACAAACTGATTGTCTCAAATGCATTAAGAAGAAAATAATTCCACAAATGAACTTTTAACAAGGCAAACCTGTTAATTTAAATGGATTCCAGGTGACTACCTCATGAAGCTGGTTGAGAGAATGCCAAGAGTGTGCAAAGGTGTCATCAAGGCAAAGGGTGATACTTTGAAGAATCTTCAATATAAAATATATTTAGATGTTTTACTTTTTAGTTACTACATGATTCCATATATAATATATATATAATATATATAATATATATACATAGATATATATATATATATATATATAGTAACCATGTTATATTCCCTCTCTTTCTCTCTCTCTTTCTCTGGACTCTCTCTCCTTCTCCCTGTGATTTGGGCTTCGGTCACCAGAGAGCAGTACTACATTCATAGTGACGTCTCTTGTCAATGTCACTACCAGGGGCTTTTTCAAAAGGTTGAATTGCATGATCTTTGCTTGAATATTCAAATATTTTCTACGGTTAATTTTCATCTAAGAGTAATACCTACCGCACAGTAATTTATGTTTAAATAATGAATTCACAGTGGTTATGTAGCCAGCGGAGTTTGACAGAGAATACACTAGAGGTGTGGGAGCAGTACACTCAGCATCACAATGCTTTCCCTTACCAGATGCCCAGAGCATTGGCCTGACCCTCACCTTTTAACCTCTAACCACATGACCGATGTCCCCTCCACAGTGTGGATGGAACAGACTTGACTAGGGGAATATACTGTAATATGTTGTTATTGTTCCTGATTTAGCATACTAATGGCCTTGAGGTAGCTCTGTTGACCGTAGCAATTAACTCAACCCTTACAGTCAGTCTCCTCTCGTCCACCATTTCATTGCCACTGGGCTGGCTTAGTGGGCGAGAAGAGAAGACATGCCAGCGTTCCACTTCTACTGCTAAAGGCTCTGACCTTGTGAAAGCAGGTTCAGGCACGCACACACACACAAAGGGCATGCAAAAAGATTGCATAATGGTAGTGTGATTGTATGAGCAGCCACCAACCACATGCTGTGCAGTCTTAGAATCAATGCCAATCATGACAGCCTGAAATAGGTGAGGGTAATAAGGAATAGCCCATGACATAGTAGAGCGATTGACAAGTGGATCACCTCAACAAGAGAACTACACTGCTGTACAGTAGGGGAGAGTGGGGTAAAGTTGAGCCATTTTTGTACCTTCAGCATCACTCTGTCAAGGGAAATAATAATATTTTCTAACAAATGTATCTACATCAAATTTCAGGGTGTTGTGTATCCGGGAAATAATCAGAATTCAACGTAAACATTACAGTTTTGAAAACGTAGCTTGTCCAAAATAAAGTGGTCTCTTGGCACAGGTTACCCAGGGTATGGGGTAAGTTGAGCTTGTGGTAACGGCGGTAATTAAGCCGCCTATACATTTCTGTACTGAATTAAATTATTACCACTATCTTTTTAAAACCATGTCTGTCTTATTTCCCAACACAATCACAGCTGCAGTTTTGTTTTTATTAATTTTTAAGCATCGTTAAAACACAGGTTTAATCCCTAACAAACACTTTTAACTTTTTAAACACTTTTAACATAGGCCAGGCCTGTTGTTACTTTATATCCAGTGATAATTCTTGCATTACGCATGGGAAGAAAACACTTCCATTTGCTCAACTTGCCATTGACTCAACATTGGGTCAACTTAGCTACATGGCATTGGCTCAACTACCCCCAAGGCAAACATTTTCATTATTTAGCCCAAACAGCTACAAGGATGGGAAAGGGGGATACCTAGTCAGTTGTACAACTCATTGCATTCAGCTAAAATGTGTCTTCCGCATTTAACCCAACCCTCTGAATCAGAGAGGTGCGGAGGCTGCCTTAATCGACGCTCGACGGCGCCCAGGGAACAGTGGGTTAACTGCCTTGCTCAGGGCAGAACAGCAGATTTTGACCTTGTCAGCTCGGGATTCGATCCAGCAACCTTTCAGTTACAGGCCCAACGCTTCTACCCGCCTTTCATGCTAGGTTTGGGACCTCATATCGAAGCTTATAGAGACAACTAATGTATAGAACAATCTTTAAATGATCTATTTGGTTTAGATACAAACATCTTGAAACCTCTTTTTTTTTTTTTCAATGTGGTTTCTTCCTTAAAGACTCCATGAAATTATGAATCTTACCCCACTCCCCCTACATGAAAGAAAAACGTTGTCCTGCAGTTCACCTTATACACCACTAGATTGCGGTCCTTTTCCTCTCAAAGGAAGGCACTGAAGTAACCGTATGAGCTATGACCACAAAAACAAAGTACATCTCATGGATAAAGACTACCACACATTGGCAGATACTTGAACAGATTACGCTCTGATAGAACTGAGCTCAGATGTGAATATTTATATGTGTCTGCAAGTCCGGGGGGTCTTTCAGATAAGGCTTGCCCTGTCACACACACCCTCTCCTCCTCTTGGCATACAATGCCATGGGGCACAGATGTTATCCAAAACAGGATCTCAATCATGTGGAATGAGGAATCAGCTTTTGCTTCAACCACGAACAGCATTCTAACCAAATTTGTTGAAACTGAAGTTGCATTTTAAATCCTAATGAATATAGCGATCCTAGATCAGCATTGCTACGCTGACATGCTTTGTCAATACGGCCATGGTCTAAATGGCAACATCATATTAATGGTGATCAGCCCATTACTCAGCCCTGAACGTATCCGAAATGTCAGGAATTGTGAAAAACTGAGTTTAAATGTATTTGGCTAAAGTGTATGTAAACTTCCGACTTCAACTGTATACAGTATTATTGTAACATTCATTACTGTATGTTAGATTACGCACCATGGTCATATGCTGATGTAGAGTGATATACAGTATTATATCACTATGTGACTAGTCTGAAGCCACTCTCCTGCTGGCTAAACTGCCATGTTCCTACTACACAGTATGTGACTTTTCACCRCATTACACATGAAACGCCCCTCCATTCAGCCAGGATTAGGATGTAAACAAGTGGGTTTGTGACAATCTAATWTGCAGTCATCAAACTGCTATTGGAGTAATACATGTAATTTCAACACATTACAATTTCCTGTTTACGATAATGGCTCCTCAGTGCACAGGCTCATGGGTAAATGCTCAGGCCTTGCACAGCTGGGATCAGATCATAGTCCAGTAGATAAGCTTTAAAATAGTTTGATTTGGTATAGAAGTTGAAAATTGGCACACTTGTATCATTTTTCATGCTGAGCAAAAGCCGATAGAGTGCCATTTAAGCAAAGCCCTGGCTCGACCTGTAGTGTCCCCTACAGGCCAATGGTAAAAATGCTTTTAACTATGTTGACGTTTTGGGTAATGACTTCCCCTGTGTTGGGTCTACATGGCTCCAAAATTGCTTAAAATGTTTGGGGAACACATTCAACCAACAACCAAAACCATATGACCTTTGTTTTGTCCTTTATGATCATAACAATTATGAAAAAATATCAGAAATTGCAGTAAAATGTTGATATTTTCCCTTTCGAAGTGATGTATTAAATAAAAAGTTACCTTTGACACTCTAAAAATATTTATAAGTTTTCCCTGATGTCTACTGATTAAAATTCTATGAAATATTATATTATTTACTTATGAGAAACTTGTGACAGGAAACCTGCTCTGTACACGTCACTCTAGCTAAAACCCCATAGGAATGTCCAGCAGGGACAGGGG
>NC_036854.1:39174182-39285008 GCF_002910315.2 Salvelinus sp. IW2-2015
CTCGTATATGCAACTTCGAAGACAGTGAATCGAATTACATACACTTACGGTTGGAGTCATGAAAACTCATTTCAACCAATCCGACAATTCTTGTGACAACACTAGTTTATGGAAAGTCTGTTAGTGAATAACTTTGTGCATGCACACAGTAATCGTTTTATTACAGATTATTTCACTTAATAATTCACTGTATCACAATTCCAGTGGGTCGGAATTAATACACTAAGTTGCTGTGCTTTAAACACTTTGGAAAATTTCCAGAAAATATGAGTCATGCTCTTAGAAGCTTCTTGATAGGCTAATTGACATAATTGAGTCAATTGCGAGGTGTACCTGTGATGTATTTCAAAGCCTACTTTCAAACTCAGTGTCTTCGCTTGACATCATGGGAAATCTAAAGAAATCAGCCAAGACCTCAGAAAAAAATGTAGACCTCCACAAGTCTGGACACGGAGGAGCAATTCCAAAGCGCCTGAAGGTACCACGTCACTATACAAACAAATACGCAAGTAAAACACCATGGGAACACAGCCAACTCCAGCGAAGGAGACGCGTTCTTCTTCTCCTAGAATGAAGTACTTAGTGCGACAAGTGCAAATCAATCCAAAACAACAGCAAAGGCCTTTAAAGATGCTGGAGGAAACAGGTACAAAGTACTAACCACAGTAAAGAGAGCCTATATTGACAAACCTGAAAGGCGCCGTCAGAAAGAAGCCACCTGCTCAAAACAGCCATTAAAAAGCCAGACTACAGGTTTGCACTGCACATTGGAAAGATTGTACTTTTTTGGAGAAATGTCCTCTTGCTGATGAAACAAAAATAGAACTGTTTGGCAATGACATCGCTATGTTGGAGGAAAAAGGGGGAGGCTTGCAAGCCGAAGAACACCATCCCAACACGTGAAGCACAGGGTGGCAGCATCATGTTTGTGGGGGCTTTGCTGCAGGAAGACTGGTGCACTTCACAAAATAAGATGGATCATGAGGCAGGAAAATTCTGGATATATGAAGCAACATCCAAGACATCAGTCAGGGAGTTAAAGATTGGTCGCAAATGGCTCTCCAAATGGACATGACCCCAAGACATACTTCCACAGTTGTGGCAAAATGGCTTAAGGACAACGAAGTCAAGGGATTGGAGTGGCCACACAAACCCTGACCTCAATCCATACAAAATGTGTGGCAGACTGAAAAAAGCGTGTCGAGCAAGGAGGCCCAAACCTGACTCACGTTACACCAGCTCTGTCAGGAGGAATGGGCAAATTCACCAACTTATTGTGGAACTTGTGGAAGTCTATCCGAAACATTTCCATATAAACAATTAAAGCAATGCTACCAACTAAACTGAGTGAGTAAACTTCTGACCCACTGGAATGTGATAAAGAAACAAAAGCTGAAATAAATATTCTCCTACTTATTATTCTGAATTTCAATTCTTAAAATAAAGTGATGATCATGAACTGACGCTAAGACAGGGAATTTTACTAGATCAAATGTCAGGAATTGTGAAAACTGAGTTTAAATCTATTGGCTAAGTGATGTAAATTCCGACTCAACTGTATACAGTATATTAGTTAACATTCACTTAACTGTAGTGTGACGCACACATGGTCATATGCTGATTAGAGTGATATACAGTATTAATCAGTGCCACTAGTCTGAAGCACTCTCCGCGGCTAAACTGCCATGTTCCTACTACACAGTAGTGACTTTCTCACCTCATTACACATGAAACGCCCCTATTCAGCCAGGATTAGGATGTAAACAAGTGGTTGTGACAATCTAAATTGCAAGTCATCAAACGCTATTGGAGCAAACATGTATTCAACACATTACAATTTCCTGTTACGATAAGGCTCCAGGCACACCATGGGAAATCTCCAAGGGCCTGCACAGCTGGGATCAGATCAAGTCCAGAATAAGCTTTAAAATAGTTTGATTGTTAAGAAGTTGAAATTGGCACACTTGTATCATTTCATGCGAGCAAAAGCCGATAGAGTGCCATTTAACAAGCCCGTGGTTCGACCTTAGTGCCCCCTACGCCAATGGTAAATCAAGTTTTAACTAGTTACTTAGTAAAGACTTCCCTCGTTGGGTCACCATGCTCAAATTGCTAAAAGTTGGGAACACATTCAACACCAACAATCCAAAACCAAGCACTGTGTCCTTTACTCAATACATTATAAAAAAGCAAGATTGCAGTAAAATGTTGATATTTCCCTTTCGAAGTGCATTATAATTAAAAAGTACCTTTGACCTCTAAAATATTTATCAGTGGGGCAAAAAATTTAGTCACCACCAATTGTGCAATCTCCACTTAAAAAGATGAGAGAGGCTGTAATTTCCATCAATAGACAACCAACTATGACAGACAATGGAAAAAAATCCAGAAATCACATTGTAGGATTTTTTATGAATTTATTTGCAAATATGTGGAAAATAAGTATCTGGTCATAACAAAAGCTATCTCATCTTGGTTAAATACCCTTTGTTGCAATGAAGAGGTCAAACGTTTTCTGTGATGTCTTCACAAGTTTCACCCACTGTTGCTGTATTTGGCCATTCTCCTGCACGATCCGCTTAGAGCAATGATGTTGGGGCTGTTGCTAGGCACACGGACTTTCAACTCCTCCAAAGATTCTATGGGTTGAGATCTGGAGACTGCTAGGCCACTCCAGGACCTGAAATGCTTCGTACGAAGCCGCTCCTCTCTGCCGAGCGGTGTGTTTGGGATATGTCACTGAAAGACCCAGCCACTTTCATCTTCACTGCCCTTGCTGATGGAAGGAGTTTTCCACCAAAATCTCACGATACATGGCCACATCATGTCTTTCCTTAACGCGACAGTCGTCCTGGTCCCTTTGCAGAAAACAGCCCAAGCATGATGTTTCCACCCCATGCTTCACAGTAGGTATGGTGTTCTTTGGATGGACAACTCAGCATTCTTTGCCCCAAACAGACAGTTGAGTTTTACCAAAAAGTTATATTTTGGTTCATCTGACCATAATATGATCTCCCAATCTTCTTCTGGATCATCAAATGCTCCTAGCAAACTCAGACGGGCCGGACATGTACTGGCTTAAGCAGGGGGACAACGTCTGGACTGCAGGATTGAGTCCATGGTGGCGTAGTGTGTTACGATGAGTAGGTTGTACTTTGGCCCAGCCTCGCAGGTCTCATCACGAGGTCCCCGTGTGGTTTGGGATTTTTTGCTCACCTTCTTGGATCATTTGACCCCACGGGTAGATCTGCGTGGACCCAGATCGAGGGAGATTATCAGTGTCTTGTAGTCTTCCATTTCCTAATATTGCTCCCACAGTTGATTCTTCAAACCAAGCTGCTTACCTATTGCAGATCAGTCCCGCCTGGTGCAGTCTACAATTTGTTTCTGTGTCCTTGACCTCTTGTGTCTTGCCATAGTGAGTTTGGAGGACTGTTTGAGGTTGTGACAGGTCGTCTTATACGATAACAAGTTCAAACAGTGCCATTAACACAGGTAACGAGTGGAGGAGAAGAGCTCTTAAAGAAAGATTACAGGTCTGTGAGAGAGCCAGAATCTTCTTGTTTGTAGGTACCACAATCTTATTTTTCCAGCCATACAGCAAAATAATTCATTTAAAAATCTGCAATGTATTTCTGGATTTCTTTTCTCATTGTCTGTCATACGTTGATGTACCTATGATGAAATTACAGCCTCCTATCTTTTTAAGTGGGGAACTGCACAATGGTGGCTGACTAAATACTTTTTGCCCACTGTATTCCCATGTCTATGATTAAATTCATAAATAATATTATTTACATATTATTTACTTATGAGAAACTTGTGACAGGAAACCTGCTCTGTACACGTCACTCTAGCTAAAACCCCATAGGAATGTCCAGCAGGGACAGGGGTAAGCCATTTTAGCAAAATCCCTTTATGGTGAGACCACACAACTTTTACAAAAAGCCAGGATATGTCTCAATAAAGATGTCCAGCTATTGCACCATTGCAGATTAAACCGATTACACTCTAAGGCAGCAGTTTTYCAAAATGACCACCAACCAGCTCCATGGGGCCAAATAGGACAGCTAGAGCAGTGTTTGTCTTATTCAGGCCCTCTGGTTTGACSATAAGATTGAGTGTGGAACAACTAACCAGATGCTGATGAAATGCTGTGTAATTACAATCCTCTACAATCTATCAACCCCACTGGGCTTAAACATCCACTTCCTGCAATTGTTCAGCTGACTATACTGTGCAATACCCAGAAAAGAGCATGATTTTMGGGATAATTGTCCTACAGTATTTGGAAACGTACTCCCTGTTTTCACTGTTCATATACAGTATCATCTATCAATCGTTATACAATTATCAACACAATACTTCATCTCTAATATGACAACAGCCCCATACTGTGAATACAGTATGATCTGAGGACTGTAGCCTACAGGAGAGACTTGAGCGAATGCAGGCACACAGCACCACACCACAAGGCCCCACTCTCCCCACTGAGGTTCCAAGGGAAGCATTAACGTAACCTTGGTGAGAACATCATGGGGGACAGATAGAGGATATTTTGGTGTTTGTCTTGGGAGGCAGCAGGACGCTAGATCTGTTGTTAAAAACATTCCATGAAAAGGAGAATAAGAGTCTGTGGAATTRTGCCCCATAATTGRTTTTYTTTTGTAGATCAGCTTTAATATTGCAGATAGCTTGTGGGTTCTATCAATTGCTAGAGTTGTCAGGTTGATTGGGCAGGACTACACAGAATCCACAATTACTTAACTACAACTGCAGCAATACAACCAGGAGTTGTTTTTTTTTACATAGCATACACATATAACACTTTAGTTTAAGCTTGTTAGCATATTTTCGTTGTCCAATATTAAAATCTCAATCAGAAATTAGACTCAAAAAGCGCTGAACCTGGACTAATCTGTGCGGTTCACACCATTGATTATTGCCTTTTCTCAGAATGGATGTGTTAATTCATGTAATGTGCTTAGTTAGAGTGGTGGTAACARAGACAGAATTTAGTAGACATCCTTCCTTTTCATCCAAAAAACAAAGTAGCATGGTCTTTTTTCTGGGAAAATGCATATTTCATAGTGACAAGAAGGGCAGGATTTGACAACAAAAACAGGTATGAATAATACAATACTCATATACCAAAAGACAACATTACAGAGAGACAAGACATCCGATTCTTATTCATTATGCATAAACGCGTGCTGAATGTTTTTTTAGCTTACCTCCAAAAGTCTCCGACACGGTCTCTTCAACTCTCGCGGCTCCTCTACTGTCCTGTGCGTTCAGCACCTCGGACAGCGACCTCCGCGTGCTCTGTCCACTTCTCTGACACTGGGGCATGGTTGATCGMAGACTTCTCCGCTTGCTTCCGCTCCGGACGGACTGGCTTCGCTCGGGCTCTACTGGTGAAGACACCTGCACGATGGTGTTGCTTGTTTTTGTCAACGCCGAGGRAACGGAGCCCATGGCAGCAGTGTTAACTTTATAAACTTGTTTCAGCAATCTAGCCTAATAAGTCTACCGCKTATTTTTCTAAAACTTTCGAAGTCTCCCGAGGCTATTTACTTTTCACTTCGTCGACTTGAAAATTGTCATGCCAAAACTTCCTGTCCAACTCATGAGACCAAACTAACTGAGTTTTAGTCAGACAGACTGTTCTMTTGACTGACTAGTTGTTTTTAAAGGCTTCTCTTGCAACAGTCAATTAATGTAGTCTAGTCTATAGCCTAAAGACTAAAGTTCTCCATCGGTTTTCCACATAAAACTCCTAGGGGAAGGAACTGACGCAACCAGAATCGTTCAAGTTCGGTTAAAAGCTCCACACGTTCAATTATTCACTTTATAGTCACGTTTCCATCAAATTGGCGACAGAATTTCATGCGAATATTAAAAAATCAGGATGAAACCTATAAAACCTTTCCCATCAGAGATTTGTTTCCATCAAATTAACCTGTTGTGGATACAAGTCAGTACATGATGACGTYGTGGCATAAAAATAACTTTTGCAGTTAAATCKCSATGTAAGTCTACCGAATAAKAAATACAAGTTAAATGGGTTTCCATCGCATTTTCAACTCTACTGGTGGTTTCGTCCCCCAAAAATTGCGTTATATAGCAAATGTGCCCAGACTAGTCTTGGCACATGCGCTCTAGCCAACAGATTGGCTACCTACAGTATAGCCACGGGCAGTAAGGGTGCCGCAGCACCCGCTGAAAAATGTGGYAAAAAATAAAAATAKATTTAAWTAGCAGACCGCTATAGCCGTCTGCAACACAGTGGATTTTTTTTTGCCTCCAAACTACGCGCGCAAACTACTATGAGTACATGATGAGATTATTATGGATAAGAGCAATATTATTTTTATTTGTCAAATGGCAGCCAAGAATTGATCATCAAGTAACCAAAATAAGACCCTRGATATTTATTGGAAAGCAGCATCAAGCTCAGCACCATACACTTCCACCACCCTGTGAAGTTCATCATGACTTATTTCATGTGTAGCCTAATAAACTGCKTGCTTTCCAGAGTCGTAGTGGGAGGACCTCACAACATGTCATCACTTCACTCCAAGTTTACTTCGATATGATGGTTATTATATCAATATTTGCGCATAAAGGCATTTCCACTGCCATTTCTCACATAATTAATCTTACAGACACAAAAAGATCCAACCATGTCAAAAGAACAAATTATGTGTCAGCATTTATAAAACTGTACCGAAACTTCCTGTTTCCATCACAGCTGTAGTGATTTATTTTTTATAAGGGATGACTGTGGATGGAAACGTGATTATAGACATTAGTAAATTAGGTGAATGTATTTTATTTTGTTATTCCCAGAGATCCAAGTAAATAAATGCAATTGTTATGTTATTATTGTGGATGAAGGATGATATAAAAAGGTTGCAACTTCTGAACTTTTGAAGAACAATGTCATAATGTTGCCAGTTTGGTATTCCTTGCTTCAGCAATGCTCCCCCTCAATTAAGATTGCATAGGCTATACTAGTAATTTTAAGAGGCAGGCTATCAAGGATAATTCTAGCTGTGATAAAATACCTTGAACTGTAATTAGGCCTACTGAGTGCTATTATAAGGTTGGCCCAGCAATAGGAGGCTTGAAAGGATTGAAACTAAGGCAGTGGTCATCACAAAATATGTGGAGTTCTGGGAATTCTAGCCATACTAATGCCGCATTCACATGCTAGTCGGAACTAGGAAACTCAGAAATGTCTGACTTTGTAACTCGTTGTAGAAAGAATATCCAGAGTTTCCCAAATGGATAGTATCAGAATCAACTAATAGGAAGCTCTGAACAAATAACGTATGTCCATTTTAACTCTGAGGTTCCYAGTTTCTGATAGGGTCAGAGTTTCCGGTGAACGAGGAATTAGTTTGAACCCCGTGAAGCCTTCTACAAGGTTGACATGACATCAACCTAGCCCTCATAGTTGAGCCCAATTCTATTGGTGCTTTCAAGACAACTCGGAAACTCGGAACCTCCAAGTTTAAATTTGCTTATGTTGTTCGTGTAGAGCTTACTATTGGTTGATTCTGATACTTTTCAAGTGGGAAAATCTGTGCTCGTCTTTCAACGAGTTTCCAAGTCAGAAATTTGGAGTTTGCGAGTTTTGAGTTGTATTGAATGTGGAATGTACAGTACCATGTGAGAGTAACCACCTCTTCTGCTTTACTTCCGTATCATGTCCCCTAATCTTTTGAATTGGCCTGATGATTATATCATTAAATTCACTCAAATTTGGTTATTTAAGATATACAATTATATTTGTGTTTGTGGATGAATTTACTTTTGCCAGATGCCTTTTATGAACTGATTGTGCTGAAAACCTTTGCGCTACGTTTTTGCCCATTGAATACAATTCAAAAAGCCTACAAAAGTAAAACATAAAATAAAAAAAAGCCTACTTCCAGGAAAACGATGCATGCATACATGCTTGCATAGCCTATTGTCCTTAGAATGAGCAAATTTTGTTTTTCATGGCCCGATGCTCCAAGTGGGTGGACATATCATCTTACTACCAATGGAATTGTTAAGTAATGAAGCGAAGGAACACTGACACCAGAGTTAGTAGGAAAAATGAATGACTTTATCTGGCTTCAACACAGTATTTATTAACTCGGTCACCTTGCGCCCCCTTATGGAGGGGGACATGTAACTACTCCTACATCTCCCTTCCTTAAAGAATAACAGAAAACACAGAACTGCATTGTCTAACATCAAATCGTCAACAACTGTAACAGTTCTTTGAACTAGCATTTCAATAAATGCCACAACTAACATGTAAACAACATGTAGAGATCCAGTCACTTTTTTTCTTATTTTCTTTTCAAGAGAGCACATGGTACCTACTACCTAAAAATCTTCTCCATACACATGGGGCTTTATTCTGTCCCCATTCAATGTGTTTGGTGTGAACTATGGAGCTGTAAAGTCTTTACGGTAAGTGGGTGACAACCTAGTCCTCACAGAGTACCGTCGAGAGGGAGAACGTTGTGGAGAGGTAATGGAGGGCTCTGTCTGAGCTGGGGGAGGCTCCTTGGAGCTCGAGTCAGAGGTGCTGTGGTGGCGCATTTTCTGGTTGGGCCAGTGTGAGGTGTCAGCGGTTTCTCCTGTCTGTCTGGCCATGAGTGTTTAGTAGGATGGAGTGGGGTGTGTCTGCATGTCCTTGCACTATGCCTTTGTCCCGGATGTCCTGTATCCATACTGTAGCTCCTATGCATAGAGAGCTGAGGGCCTTTGCGCGATCTCGGCTGTCGGAGTGTTTCTTTTGTTTCAGCTTAGATTGTCTGTCTTTGTCTGTAAACTCAGAAATATCTGGCCACCCTGGAGTCAACTACAGTGTTGTGTTCGAGACCACCTAAATTGAGACCAAGAAACTACCTGCCCTCCAGGAAACCTACAGCACCRGATGTCACAGGAAGGCCAAAAAGATCATCAAGGACAACAACCACCCGAGCCACTGCCTGTTCACCCCGCTATCATACAGAAGGCGAGGTCAATCTAGTGCATAAAATCTTGGACAGAGAGACTGAAAAACAGCTTCTATCTCAAGGCCATCAGACTGTTAAATAGCCATCACTAGCCGGCTTCCACCCGGTTACTCAACCCTGCACTACATAGGCTGCTGCCCCATATACAGTTGAAGTCGGAAGTTTACATACATTTACATTTACATTTAAGTCATTTAGCAGACGCTCTTATCCAGAGCGACTTACAAATTACAAACATACACCTTAGTCAGATACATTTAAACTAAGTTTTTCACAATTCCTGACATTTAAACCTCACAAAAATTCCCTGTCTTAGGTCAGTTATGATCATCACTTTGTTTTAAGAATATGAAATGTCAGAATAATAGTAGAGAGAATGATTTATTTAAGCTTTTGTCTCTTTCATCACATTCCCAGTGGGTCAGAAGTTTACATACASTCAATTAGTATTTGGTAGCATTGCCTTTAAATTGTTTAACTTGGGTCAAACGTTTAGGTAGCCTTCCACAAGCTTCCCACAATAAGTTGGGTGAATTGTGGCCCATTCCTCCTGACAGAGCTGGTGTAACTGAGTCAGGTTTGTACATCTCCTGTCTCGCACATGCTTTTTCAGTTCTGACCACAAATGTTCTATAGGATTGAGGTCAGGGCTGTGTGATGGCCACCAATACCTTGACTCTGTTGTCCTTAAGCCATTTTGCCACAACTTTGGAAGTATGGTTGGAGTCATTGTCCATTTGGAAGACCCATTTGCGACCAAGCTTTAACTTCCTGACTGATGTCTTGAGATGTTGCATCAATATATCCACATAATTTTCCTCCTCATGATGTCWTCTATTTTGTGAATTGCACCAGTCCCTCCTGCAGCAAAGCACCCCCACAACATGATGCTGCCACCCCCGTGCTTCACGGTTGGGATGGTGTTCTTCGGCTTGCAAGCCTCCCCCTTTTTCCTCCAAACATAACGATGATCATTATGGCCAAACAGTTCTATTTTTGTTTCATCAGACCAGAGGACATTTCTCCAAAAAGTACAATCTTTGTCCCCATGTGCAGTTGCAAACTGTAGTCTGGAATTTTTATGGCTGTTTCGGAGCAGTGGCTTCTTCCTTGCATAGCAGCCTCTCAGGTTATGTCGATATAGGACTCGTTTTACTGTGGATATAGATACATTTGTACCTGTTTCCTCCAGGATCTTCACAAGTCCTTTGCTGTTGTTCTGGGATTGATTTGCACATTTCGCACCCAAGTACGTTCATCTCTAGGAGACAGAACGCGTATCCTTTCTGAGCGGTATGACGGCTGTGTGGTCCCATGGTGTTTATACTTGCGTACTATTGTTTGTACAGATGAGCTTGGTGCCTTCAGGTGTTTGGAAATTGCTGCCAAGGATGATCCAGACTTGTGGAGGTCTACAATTTGTTTTCTGAGGTCTTGGCTGATTTCTTTAGATTTTCCTATGTCAAGCAAAGAGGCACTGGGTTTAAAGGTAGGCTTTGAATACATCCACAGGTACACCTCCAATTGACTCAAATAATGTCAATTAGCCTATCAGAAGCTTCTAAAGCCATGACATCATCTTCTGGAATTTTCCAAGCTGTTTAAAGGCACAGTCAACTTAGTGTATGTAAACTTCTGACCCACTGGAATTGTGATACAGTGAATTATAAGTGAAATAATCTGTTCGGAAATGTCACGTTCGTCGTATTGAGGAGACCAAGGCGCAGCGTGGTATGCATACATACTTATTTTATTAAACGTGAAGCTATATAAGACGAGTGCTGACACAGACAACTACACATAGACAAGAACCCACGAAACCAAAAGGGAAAATGGCAACCTAAATAGGATCCCCAATCAGAGACAACGATAAACAGCTGCCTCTGATTGGGAACCAATTCAGGCCACCATAGACCTACAATATGCCTAGACCTACAAACACCCCTAGACATACAAAAACCCTAGACAATACAAAAACACGCATACCCACCCTCGTCACACCCTAACCTGACCAAAAAGAATACAGAAAACATAGAATACTAAGGTCAGGGCGTGACAGGAAACAATTGTTGGAAAAGTTACTTGTGTCGTGCACAAAGTAGATGTCCTATCCGACTTCCCAAAACTATAGTTTGTTAACAAGAAATTGGTGGAGTGGTTGAAAAACGAGTTTTAATGACTCCAACCTAAGTATATGTAAACTTCGGACTTCAACTGTAGATATTCCATTAAAAAAACAGCAATTTCCAGCTACAATAGTCATTTACAACATTAACAATGTCTACACTCTATTTCCGATCAATTTGATGTCATTTTAATGGACAAAAAATTAGATTTTCTTTGAAAAACAAGGACATTTATATGTGACCCCAATCTTTTGAATGGGGGTGTATATACTGCATTCTATTCTACTGTATTTTAGTCTTTGCCACTCTGACTTTGCTCATCCTAATATTTACATATTCCTTAATTCCCTTCTTTACTTTTAGTTTGTGTGTATGGTTAGATATTACTGCACTGTTGGAGCTAGAAACACAAGCATTTTGCTACACCCGCAATAATATCTGCTAAACAAAATGTTATTTTGCAAAAAAACATGATTGTTTGTCTCTGAAATGAAACCATAAAGGGATCGCTTTCAAACAAATGTCTGTCATTGAACAACCCCATGCCATGATTAGATATTGGAAAAAAATACCCAAATCTGTTTCATAAGTTCTTTAAACAGTAAAAGCTAATTTGCCAATATTTCTGAGAATGGATAAATAGTGTTTTGAAATTAAACTTTCCAAATGGAATGGTCATATGCAGGTTCCTGCCTTGCAACAACTCTGCTGGGCTCGGTCCATTGGAGAGGTTGTTGGTCTATACTCTATGAGCACCAGGTAGGGGTTTGAGGATTTAAGTAAGCATGCACCTTTGCTTTGGGGGAACAGCGGGCTTGATGTTGTGTGTGTGAATCCCCAGGTATCTGCAAACATTTTGAAAGTCTTTGAGGAAAACTGGGGGCCATTGTCTAAGATTATAAGAGTGACCCGGTTATGACCAAATCATAACTTCATCCTCTCCACCACTGTGCTAGATGTCGTTGAGGTCCTTTTTGCCACCTCCCTGAATCTAAAGAAAGAGTCAAAGATAAAGAGTTAGGAGGAGTTGTTAAGGTGAATAAGGTCAGCCCCTAGCTTTTGAACGTGGACCCCCTAGGAGTGTGTGCTTCATCCCATCCTGTACCCCCTGTTCACCAATGACTGTTTGGCCATGCACAACTCCAACACCATCATCAAGTTCACTGCCATCCAGGACCTCTATACCAGGTGGTGTCAGAGGAATGCCCGGAAAACTGTCAAAGACCCTAGCCACCCAACCCATAGACTATTCACCCTGCTACTGCACGGCAAGTGATACCAATGCACCAAGTCTGGGACCAAAAAGCACTTGAACAGCTTCTACCCCAAGCCATAAGACTGCTGAACAGTTAATCAAATGGCTACCTAGACTTCTGCATTTACATTTTTTGACTCTCTGAAACTGACTCTATTCAAACTCACTGTCCTATCCACACACTCAAACATTACTTTACAATGACACTCCAACACACACACACACACACACAACACACACACACACCACCACACACACACACACACACAACACACACACACACACACACACACTACTACTCTGTATTATGATCTATCCGGTTGCCTAGTCCCTTTAACCCATACCTACATTACATACTGTACTTACCTCAAATACCTCCTACACCATGCACATTGAATAGGTACCAGTACTCATTTTACAGTGGGGCAAAAAAGTATTTAGTCAGCCACCAATTGTGCAAGTTCTCCCACTTAAAAAGATGAGAGAGGCCTGTAATTTTCATCATAGGTACACTTCAACTATGACAGACAAAATGATAAAAAATATCCAGAAAATCACTTGTAGGATTTTTAATGAATTTATTTGCAATTATGGTGGAAATAAGTATTTGGTCAATAACAAAAGTTTATCTCAATACTTTGTTATATACCCTTTGTTGGCAATGACAGATGTCAAACGTTTTCTGTAAGTCTTCACAAGGTTTTCACACACTGTTGCTGGTATTTTGGCCCATTCCTCCATGCAGATCTCCTCTAGAGCAGTGATGTTTTGGGGCTGTTGCTGGGCAACACGGACTTTCAACTCCCTCCAAAGATTTTCTATGGGGTTGAGATCTGGAGACTGGCTAGGCCACTCCAGGACCTTGAAATGCTTCTTACGAAGCCACTCCTTCGTTGCCGTGCGGTGTGTTTGGATCATTGTCATGACGAAAGACCCAGCCACGTTTCATCTTCAATGCCCTTGCTGATGGAAGGAGGTTTTCACTCAAAATCTCCACGATACATGGCCCCATTCATTCTTTCCTTTACACGGATCAGTCGTCCTGGTCCCTTTGCAGAAAAACAGCCCTAAAACATTATGTTTCCACCCCCATGCTTCACAGTAGGTATGGTGTTCTTTGGATGCAACTCAGCATTCTTTGTCCTCCAAACACAACGAGTTGAGTTTTTTACCAAAAAGTTCTATTTTGGTTTCATCTGACCATATGACATTCTCCCAACTTCTTCTGGATCATCCAAATGCTCTCTAGCAAACTTCAGACGGGCCTGGACATGTACTGGCTTAAGCAGGGGGACACGTCTGGCACTGCAGGATTTGAGTCCCTGGCGGCGTAGTGTTTACTGATGGTAGGCTCTTGTTACTTTGGTCCCAGTCTCTGCAGCAGTCATTCACTAGTCCCCCGTGTGATTCTGGGATTTTTGCTCATCGTGATCATTTTGACCCCACGGGTGAGATCTTGCGTGGAGCCCCAGATTGAGGGAGATTTCAGTGGTCTTGTATGTCTTCCATTTCCTAATAATTGCTCCCACAGTTGATTTCTTCAAACCAAGCTGCTTACCTATTGCAGATTCAGTCTTCCCAGCCTGGTGCAGGTCTACAATTTTGTTTCTGGTGTCCTTTGACAGCTCTTTGGTCTTGGCCATAGTGGAGTTTGGAGTGTGACTGTTTGAGGTTGTGGACAGGTGTCTTTTATACTGATAACAAGTTAAAACAGGTCCATTTATACAGGTAACGAGTGGAGGACAGAGGAGCCTCTTAAAGAAGAAGTTACAGGTCTGTGAGAGCAGAAATCTTGCTTGTTTGTAGGTGACCAAATACTTATTTTCCACCATAATTTGCAAATAAATTCATAAAAAATCCTACAATGTGATTTTCTGGATTTTGTCCCTAATTTTGTCTGTCATAGTTGAAGTGTACCTATGATGAAAATTACAGGCTTCTCTCATCTTTTTAAGTGGGAGAACTTGCACAATTGGTGGCTGACTAAATATTTTTTGCCCCACTGTATATAGCCTCGTTATTGTTATTTATTGTGTTACTATTTTCTATTTGTACTTGAACATTTTCTTGTTTTTAAACTCTGCATTGTCGGGAAAGGGCTTGTAAGTAAGCATTTCACGGTAATGTCTACACGTGCTGTATTCGGAGCATGTGACGAATAAAATTTTATTTTATTTGAGCAATGTATTTCCCCAGGTGGTTGACTATTGCCCATGAATCTCCGTACCTCGCTCACATTTGTTGGTACTGGAAACTGCTGTGACCTTGGCTGGGTCAGCTCGAACGTCACTCCCATTGATGATCTGGCCCAGGAATTTCACTTTTTGTTTGGAGAACTCACATTTTGCATTCAGCATCAGTTCTCCCTGTTCAAGGAGCTGGAGAACAGAAAACAGTCGGTTGTTGTGTTCGTCCTGAGTTGCCCCGTACATAGGGTTGCAAAATTCCGGGAACTTTCAATAAATTCCCTGGTTTTCCCAAAATCGCAMTTGGAAGTACCCGGAATCAGAAGGGAATGAGCAGAAAATCTGAAATCCTCCAATCAGGATTTTTCGAAAACCAGGGAATTATTGAAAGTTCCTGGAATTTTGCAACCATACCCGTACACCAGGCAGACGACTCCTTCAAGGCCATGCAGCAGTTCTGACATTCTGTGCTAGAAATGTTCTGAGGCCAACAAGAATCCAATTGGGAGCCTCCAAAAGTAGTATCGGCCAAAGGGGGTGATGAATGTGGTGAGTTTTGCAGAGTCTTTTGACAAAAGGATTTACCAGAACCTTAACTGTGTGTCGAGCTTGGAAAAGATCTTGGCGTCCACACAGATTCGCACATTTCCATCAGGTTTGAGGACTACCACCATTCAAGCAGACTATTCCGTTGCTTCTTCCATTCTTGTGATGACGTCTTACCCCACCATGCCGCCAAGTGCCTTTTTGACCTTTGTCAGGAGGGGGAGAGCCATTTGTCTGGGTGTGGACATCGTAAATGACCCCCTGCACATCGTAAATGACCCCCAGCTTCACGTTTGAGTTTGATGTGGTATTCACAGGAGGCTGCTGAGGGGAGAACGGCTCATAATAATGGCCGGAACGGAGCAAATGGAATGGCATCGAGCACCTGGAAACCATGTYTTTGATATATTTGTTARCATTCCACCTWTTCTGCTCCAGTTAATACCACAGGCCTGTACTCCCCAATTTGCGTGCCACCAATCTCCTGGAGTGGTAAATCGCCTTCCACATTTTTATTTTATCTCTTGTTCCAGATCTGATGACACTGTGCAGTTGTAGATGTTCAGTCCTTGTGACCAGTCCAAGTTTAGTGACACCGGGGCGGCCCAGTACTGGAGTGCAAAGGCCACAAATCACATAGYTAACTTGTTGAGATGAGTGTTCCCCATGTATAAGTGTGGCCTGAAATATTCCTCTCACATTGAGCTATTTGACTGGGGCCCAGAATGACTTGTGCTGCGCTGGGTCTTTGGTCAAGTTTCAAGTTTTATTAGTCATATGTACGGGATTGGCATGGAATACATTGTCCAATGAAATGCTTACTTGCAGATTCCTTCTCTACGATGTAACAACAATAACAAATAATAAAAGATATGAATACGAACATAAAGTAAATMGCTCAGCTGTTGGTATAAGGTCTCTGGAATGACATCTGCGCCAGTGTCAATTTTGAATTTGACCTGTTGATTACACAGACTGAGTGTATTTACCCATGGCTGGTCAGTATCCGTCCCGATAGAGCCAAGAAATGTAATTTCAGACTCCTCTTCRTCTAGGAGTTCTGACACTGCAGTTTAGTGATCTTTTTAAAATTTCTGCAGATAACTTCTCTGGCTGGGCAAACTCGCCTGTTATGGGGGCCCTTTCCACACCATCAACATGGTTTGGTCTCTTGATTTGTGTTTTTCCACTGTGAGTCACTTCTCTGTGTAGTCCTGTTTGGTTCACTGTGTTTGTGTATCTTGGTCTCCCAGAGTGTTGGAAAGGCGACTTTGTGTTTGCTATGGCCTCTACCATTTGTCTTTGCTCGCAGTCATCACTGAGTAAGGATTGTTGTTTCTTTATTATATTTTTTTGATGGGCCATGGTTTTTGCTTTCTCTAAGGTAACGGCTGAATCCATCTGCATTTGTTCTGATAGGATTTCGGATTCTGTCACKAAGACCTACCACTAATCTGTCCCTTATTAGATCATCACGTAATTGTCCATAATCACAATGTTCACTGAGCTCATGCAAAGCAATGATAAACTTGTCCACTGATTCCCCACCTTCCTGACTGTGTTTATTAAATCTGTCTCTTTCAAAAATCACATTCCATTCGGGTACAAAATGGCTGTTAAGAACTGCTGTGACAGTGTCATAAATCATTAGCTTGTCATCGGTCAGATTTCTGGAGCGTACTATAGCCTCGGCAACCATTGAATATAGCGGCGTGTGCACTTGCCTGTCTCGCAGCTACTTGTCCAGGCCAGATGCCTGTCTGAAACATGGGAAGCGAGTGAACCACTGTGACCATTCTTCTGGGTGAGTGAYGTTGAATTCAGATGGGYGAGATATTTGGAATAATGTTTGTTTTGCCAACTCATTCATGTTAGCTTGCACGTTCTGCATTTTGGATGATACCCGGTGCTGGTTCTGCAATCTTGCTGTGGTTCCGATGTGATTTTTAGCTAGCTAGGTTCTGCCACTTGTTAGATAGCACTGTTCTTAATGCAGCTAGCTAGCTTGCTGGCTAGTTAGTTGAGAACATTAGCTACAAAAAAATGCTGGAAAAACATGTTCTCACATTTACTCTTTTGTTTGAAACATGACATAATAAGCCCGACTACTTCTTCTGAGTCTCTGAGTTGCGCGCACGGTGGTTGTTAAGCACTTCTGATACCATGTTAGTTTATGAGGTGAGTGGACACAGACACCAGAGTTCATAGGAAACAATATGCAAGATCAAGATGGCGCCGACAAAGAAGAGTTCCAAATCAACTTTGCTATGTAGTCGATTTTATTGTGTTTATCTTTACTTTTTTTGTACTGAAAGTTCATACTATTACKACATATGACTGCCAAGCACTACTGGACATCAGATCGACAATTACTAACCTCGATTTCGACTTCAAATACGACTTCAACTTCAACTCAGCTGTTCCACTGTCCATACCAGACCCTATTCCTTTGTTCCATTGGCTACCAAAACTCCACAGGCACAAGCACAGGACACAAGGTGGAGTCCTGGTGAAATTGAGGCGAATAGAAAACCGAACAGCGCTCCCCTCCATTCTGTTAGTCCAGTCACTCAAGAATAAGATGGATGAGCTTATTTCATGTGTCTCCTATCAGAGACTTGAAAAGCTGAAATATTATATGTCTTACTGAAACGTGGCTGGATAATGACCCTGTGTACGCAGTTCTCAGTGGATTCTCCATTTAGCGGCAGGATTGTACCGCGGCTGTGAAGAAGTCGAAAGGAGGTGGAGTGTGTTTTTTCATAAATAACAAGTGGTGTGCTGCTTCAAGTGTGAAGGAAATGTCAAGTTTTTGTTCAACGGATAAAGAATACCTCATGATAAGCTGCAAACCCTTTTATCTACCAAGAGAGTTCTCATCAATATTTATCATGGCTGTCTACATCCCTCCCCAGGTCAACACCACTCTGGCACTCAACTGTATGAGTCCATAAACAAACAAGAAACCAGTCACCCAGAGACAGTTTTTGGTGGACGGAGAATTTAACGCAGAGAGACTTGAAACTGTCCTACCTCATCTCTACCAACATGTCTCCTGCAATAGGTGCGCTAAAACACTAGGCCACTTTTATTCTACCTACAGAAYTGCAGAAAAGTKCCCTCCCTCATCCTCCCTTCTGCATACCTGACCATGACTCTATTCTGCTTCCTGTTTACAAACAAAACCTCAAATAGGAGGTACCAGTGATGCGCCCAATACTGAAGTGGTTGGATAAGGACGTCYCAAGGCTACAAGACTGTTTTGCTAGTACAGACTGGCATATGTTCTGCGATTCATCTGATAGCATTGAGGACTTTACCATGACAGTCACAGGCTTCATCAATAAATGCATAGACGATGTCATCCCCACAGTTACTATAAGAACGTATCCAAACCAAAAACCARGGATTACAGGCAATATCAGCACTGGGCTAAAGGCTAGAGCTACCGCTTACATGGAACTGGACATGGACGCATACGCTACAACCTCTGACGAGACTTCAAACATGCAAAAGGACAATACAATTCCATGTAACTTAGAACACCCACCCCTCCCCGGTTTAGACAGGGCTTAGATAAGTTAAGACGGGGCCACGTTTACTAGCTTGCTCTCTGAAGTGGTTTCCATCTGGAACATTAACTATGTCAGGTTAAATCCAGACCAACCGAGGCACCGGGCCATGCTAAATGAACTTTCCCATTCCCACCTCAAGTTTGTCACTTCTTATTTGGAAAGAAGACTACGGCAAAGATGGTGGATAAATTGTCTTAGTCAGGCCGTTTACCGTTGAAAGAAATTGTCACAGTTCCGGTCTGCTTAAGGCATGGCTCTCCCATTTTAGGACCAATGCGATAGCAGCTGGGTTCCGCTCTGCTTAGGTCATTGCCTATATCTGAACCAGAAAAACAATTACGAGTGGGCTGTTTCGTTTCCTCTTCCATCTCTGACTGCAGTTAAGTGAGTTCAATGGCTAATCTGGACTCAGCGGTAGACGTAACATAGTAAACTTACATTTCGTATGATATATTACATTTCGTATGGTATGTATTAATTTGTGGATGTCCAGTGGCAACAAACAATTCTCTTTTAAAAGTTTTAGGCTACAATAAACTTACTGTTTCACCGTGTAAAAACTATCGGTTGATAAATATGTGTAACGGCTGTTTTCCTCCTCTTCTTCTGAAGAGGAGGTGTAGGGATCYGACCAAAACGCAGCGTGTTGTGAAGACATMATGAATTTATTTAGACAAGACGAACACGAAATACACTTGAGAAATTACAAAACAAAAAACGACGTAGACCGACCTGAACATGAGAACTTACATATAAACGAAGAACGCACGAACAGGAACAGACTAGACAAACGAAACAGTCCCGTGTGGTAACAAACACTGACACGGAAGACAATCACCCACAAACAAACAGTGAGAACAGCCTACCTTAATATGGTTCTCAATCAGAGGAAACCTCAAACACCTGCCCCTAATTGAGAACCATATCAGGCAACACATTGAACCCAACATAGAAACACATAACATAGACTACCCACCCAGCTCACGCCCTGACCATACTAAACAAATACAAAAAACAACGGAAAACAGGTCAGGAACGTGACAATATGCAACAGTATGATAATGTGCGGAGACGTACTGGCAACAGGAATGTGCCTTTATGCCTTTCCCGACCACAAGTAAAAACTGGTTGAATCAATGTGTTTCCACGTCATTTAAGCCCAAAAGAATACATGTGATGGCATTGAATCAACATGGAAATGTGATTGGATTTGCAAAAAGTCAACCGAAGGGCATTGAATATTTTTTCTACACACATTTGAACCTAAATCCAATGACATGGTGAAATGTTTTGTTGAATTCACGTAAATCAAAACTAGACGAACTAACGTCTGTGCCCAGTGGGAGGCTACTACAAAAATGACCATAGAATAAAGTGTGTGGATGCATGGATTATGTGAGCAGCGCTAACATGTTTAGAGGGATGAATATGAATGACTTAGGTGCGAGTGTGCTTTTACACAGCGTTTTCCACTAGGAGGTAGTCAAAGACAGGAAATCTACTCAGGAACTACAGATTGTAGACTATCTGCACTACTTTTTGACAAGAGCCATATGGGCCTTGGTTAAAGGCATAGCTTGCCATTTGGGGCACAGACCTGGTCTCCAACACAATTTATGAACTACTCATTTACTCTCTGCCACATAGCAGGAGTATGTGGACTTATGTCCAGGCTATGTAGAGAATAGGGCTTAAATTAGCTCTCTAAATGCCCTGATACCAAGACAGCATCACCAGGGGGAATGAAGCAGTCTGAAAACAGATCTAACCCACTGACCCGAAACAGCACCCTTTTGGGTATTTGGCTGTCTCGGTCCCAGAATACTCACAGGAATGTTACCCCCAAATAGAGGTCAGAGGGACTATCAAGGGACTGAGCTCTTGATCCAGCTTTCTTGTGATTGGTGCGAAGGGACAAGGGTTAGAGTGAGGAAGTTAGAAACATGAGCTTGAAAGAGGTTCAATGTTTGTTAGCATCCTAGTAGAGAGTAGAGACCATGGTTTTGTGCTCATTTCCCCCACCTTATTGCTAAGCTGCATCTTGCACTTAATGTATAGTGAATTCCTCGTGACCATTACATTACCTACCAAATGCATGAGAACTCAAGGTAGAATGACGACTCTACCAAGCTGGATTTAGCTCGCTCATGCGGTTGTCTGGGGTTGTAGAGAGAGGAGGGTTTGGGAGGTTGCCTTAGTGCGAGTTAGCAGGACCTGACATTACGCTGTCACTTTTTGATAATGCTCTGTCACTTCCTCCACTGTAGAGGGCCAGGAGATAGGCAGAGGAAACAGATGTGGACTTGATAATTACCAAGAGGACAATTGTGTAGAGAGCTCTGAGGTTTCATGATAGTGTTTAAGTCCAAGTTTGAACTTTATAGTAGATAAATATATCAATAAACATAGCATACTAGCAGTGTTGAATTGGAATTTACCCCAATTCTTGAATGCACTCAAGAAGTGTAGAATTTGTTTAATTCAAGTTATGGAATTGAAATTAGACTGAATTGGAATTGAAAAAACATTTAATCTTTGGAATACCATATTTCTACATTTCCCATGATGGAATTAATGCCATTAATATCAAATATTGACAGCAGGATTTGTTTTAAATCTTTAACTTTTATCTAAATTTCCAGTGTAGCTAGGCTGTCTGAACACTGACATGATCAGCTTGAAAGCCTGAGGGAATTGAATTTGAGGAATTGTCATTGATAATATTGACTTGGGAAATTAATAATTGGAATTTACCTAACATAGGAATTGAGACTGACCTGGAATTTGAATTAAACAGAATTTACAGGGAGAAGGAATTAATCAACACTAAGTACGAGTACTTTGGCCATTAAACTCAAAGAAAAAAGACACCTCAGAATACATTTTATTTTCCTCAAAGCTTTATTGACTTACAGAAGCGTTGACAGTTTGGTGTTGGTCTTGTTTGTGTACATGAAACAGTGCTTCAATCCTTTCCATGATTTTGGTAAATTAGAATAGAAAAAAACAGCCATTGCTCAAAGTGTTGCTATGGTCTAAGTCTAACAGCTCAAGTGTAAACTAGACTCAGTGTGGTTGCATCACAAATGACACCCTATTCCCTTAGTGCACTACTTTTCACTAGAGCCCTATAAAAAGTAGAGCACTATAACATAGAAAAAAATAAGTGTCATTTGAGACTTGCCCGGTGTCTGTGGTCAAACAGAAACATTCAGTAAAGCTGGTTTCATCTCCTCTAAACAGTGTCTATCCTACCTAGCAACAACCCTACCAGATCAGCAAGTACCCCAACGTGTCAAAAAGGCACTTTCAAAGCTGTTTGTTTAGTTTTACTCACAAACAGAAATATCCCATTTTGCTTTCTCCTCATCCCCGACAGTGTTTTACCCCCCCCCCCCCAGTATGCTGCTGCTAACTATTTTCTCTTCTCAATAGAGACATGCTATGTGATGTTCACTCCAAGTCATCATGGTTCTGGGTGGACTCATTGATCACCTGATGAGGGGGAGGGTTATAGTGAGTACGGCAACACTTTACTTGCAGCTTACAGGTATAATGCATTATAACTTGTCATAAGAATGTATGTGCCTTTATGATGTCTTAGTGTCAGGCCTCAGTGGACTTATGTCTAACATTAAAGTCGAACGGACAGACTTCAAACTCAGCCTTCACTGATGTAATGTCTAGTACTTACATGACCATCTCTAGTTTCAATGGTCTTGATCACAACCTTCTTTGACAGGTTGTCAATCATTGGTCTTGCCTCCAGCATGGATTCTGCAAGAAGACGAAATATTGAATAGAGCGCAACTTGGATAAAATGATATTAAAATGTTCCACTCGATACAACACCATATGATTAACCGTTCTTGTCAAATCAGTAACTGAATTTAATTATTGCATACACCTTTATGTCGCCATATAAGCGGTCACATTCCATTACATAATTTCTCTTTGAGAAGGACTTTCTGAGTCCCATCTATCAATAATTCAAAGGCTCAGCTGCATCACTCGGAGGTTATACGAGGATAGTGCTGCTGGTTCTCTGGTGAAGTTGTCAAGCTAGTGTTAAGTATATCCTCATGAGTAACACATTTCCACAGGAGGTAGTGCTCTGTTCTAAAGCTTTAAAGGGAACCTACCTCTCAAGTTAAATGATGAGAAGTTGGGCATGGGAGTGGTGATTCTAGGAGGGATAAAAAGACAGAGGGGGTAGGAGAGAAGGAAAAGCGCATTAGACACAGCTAGACGTCTGAAGATGAGAAACTGGCATGCAAACCACAGAAACACTAATCTTCCTTACAGGCCCATTTAATACGCTTATCTAGTCCAGAGGAGAACACAAGATAAAACCTGTTTGTTTCAGTCGTGACTCATCTGTCTCTTGTATAAGCCACCATAAACTCCAAAATACACGTATTGTGAACAAACACCAACACAGGCAAACATATTTCCCTATATACACACACACACCTCCCCCTTTCCCCCCTCATTATCTCTACTCCCTCATTCTCTGCCCTCTTTCTACTTTCTCTGCTTATGTCACCTGCTCCCCTCTCCCTCCAGCAGCTTGGTAGGCATCTCTGTCCATCATCATGACCTCACCTGCTCTCTTCTCCCTCCAGCAGCTTCCTGTAGGTGGCGATCTCTATGTCCAGGGCCATCTTGACGTTGAGAAGGTCCTGGTACTCTCTGAGGTGACGGGCCATCTCATCCTTCATGTTCCTGATGTCGTCCTCCAGGCGAGAGATGGTGTCTTGGAAGTTATTAGCCTCGCAGCCAAAGCTCTCCTCCAGCTCCCTCATCTGACGCTCCATGGACTCATTCTACACATCATAGGTTGATAAGAGATGACTGATTGTCTCAGGTTAAATTACGCTATGCTCTCATATATAAGTTTCCCTGAGATGTGGCTGTAGGAGTCTAAGTAAATATATAGTAGAGTCAGGAAGGGACTAGCTCCAACAAGACAGGCCATTGTCTGAGGTAAAGAGATGCTACACTGTAGTACATTTCGAAATTCTCTGCAAGGACACTTCCAGAAATTCCGTTAACATTGTATTGCATCTGGGTTGTTAAAATCAAGTCTTGGGAGGACACCAGAATGCACTCAGTCAGCCGAGGTGGTTTTGCTAGTCTATTTTTTTTGCATTCAACCACTCATTTCATTAAAGTTGCATTTCATCTGACTCAGCACAGGAGATGTTCTGCCAGTTCTCCTCACTCTAGTAGTACACTACATTTCCTCTGGAGTGAGATGTAGGGTTTGCTGGACACTCACTAGCGAGGCCCTTTGCTCCACTAGGAGCTGAAAGGAATAAGTCAGTCAATAGAGGAAGTGAACAGGGATAGTGGTTGCACCGGAAGTACTTACAGTTCCTTTGAGAGAGTCCACCTCACAGGTTAGGGCCTGTACCTGACGCCTGTACTCGTTAGCCTCCTGCTTGGCCTGCCGGATGGCATCGGTGTTACGATTCGCAGCCTCCGACAGGTCAGCAAACTGAGGGGGATGGGGAGAGATAAAGATAGATGGGAGAGCGAAAGAGAGCGGGCAGAGAGGCCTTGTTAGTTTTCATTAAAGATTAAAAGGCTTTTTAATTAGCCTTAATTGATGTGTGGGAGTCTGAGGCAAGGGGATGTAGACAGAAGGTGAGCGTGAGCAAGAGAGGGACTTGTGTGAGAACTCTGCTCTACTCCTGAACCCTGAGATTAAAAGCTGAACGCTCAGCCTCTCTCACCCTGGCTGTAAACCCAGACGTTTAGCCTTAACGTGAAACAGGCAATTTGTCTCTCGCTCTCTGAAAACACTTTTACAGCATTAGAGAAACCACTTTGCATGACCTTTTATCCAATATGCATTGTCCTCAAATGTTTCCATTTAGTTTTCCATTGAGAAGATCAATATGCTTTAGAGCAATGCACCCTGCACTCACCCAGACCATTGTCATTGACTCAATGAGTGGTCAGCTGTCCACTCAATCCACTGAGCCCTACAGCACCATCTGGCCTGTTAGGAGACTGAAAAGCTAATCCTACAAGGAATAGCCCTGTTAGACATTTCTACTCTGTCATCCCTAGAGCGATCACTGCTGCAACTGCACACCAGAACTGCTACTGTGCTTTGTCATGGTAGGACAGCTTTGGATTCGTAAAACAGTTAACTAAAGAGCATTTGCAAGCAATCTTCAAAGATTTAAAAGCCTGATGTTGTTCAGCTCCATAGCAAGAGACTAGCCTACTACGTCCTCTCAAAGTATAAACTTTCATTGTGATTAGTGACAGACGGGGCCAAAGAGACACGAAGCCAGTGTGAGGGCTGGAACGACAGGTAGAGGACAGACAGTGTGAGGGATTGAACGACAGGTAGAGGACAGACAGTGTGAGGGATTGAACGACAGGTAGAGGACAGACAGTGTGAGGGATTGAACGACAGGTAGAGGACAGACAGTGTGAGGGATTGAACGACAGGTAGAGGACAGACAGTGTGAGGGATTGAACGACAGGTAGAGGACAGACAGTGTGAGGGGACACATATGCATCCCAAATAGCACCCCCATTCAGTGCACTACTTTTGACCAAAGCCATTTGGGACACAGCCATAATGTGAGTGAGGGGGTACTGACCTTGGATTTGTACCAGTCTTCAGACTCCTGGAGGTTCCTGCTGGCCAAGGTCTCGTACTGCACACGCACGTCCCTTAGGGCAGCCGTCAAATCAGGCTTGGCCACATCCATATCGATCTGGATATGCTGATCCTGGATCTGTGCCTGCAGCTCAGCAACCTCCTACAGAGTGGATAAAGGAGGGGGACGGTTACAATACTGATCTTAGATCAGAAGGTTACCTCACTGGCTAACGTCCAATAATGTACCGTGGTCACACAGGTGTTTGTTACAGTATACTCAATGTAGATGGGTTGTTGGGTAACTTGATGTAAACCAACATATTTAGCCAAACCCCTTCAAAAGGGATTTTTCAAATTGATTTTGCTGTTGAACTTCCTGTGTGGGGGGTTTTCCCTCCTTGATCTAAGTCTTTGCTCCACCTGCCATGCATTTATCCTCTAGACAGTAATTCTCAGACTTCCGATCCGCTGAGTGTGTAATCACCATGGCAATGACCCTGCTGGCCAGGCCAATACCATGATCCTCTTAAGCCTTGGTGATGGCGGAGGTGGSCGGACACAGACTGTCCGAACTTAGCACAGGTGGGGGTGTAAGGTTAGATGGACAGACTGTTAAGTGACAACACCATGGTCACCTGACACCTCTCACCTGTCCCAACAGACATCAGATGACCTGGTCATTCAGCGTCCTAATAAACACTAACTATCCATTGGGACAGGTGTGGGTGTCAGGTAAGGTTGGAGGGGCAGGTGTTAACCACTCAGTCTCACCTCGTCATGCAGCTTCCTGAGGAAGAGGATTTCCTCCTGAAGAGACTCCACCTTCCTCTCCAGGTCCAGACGAGCAAGGGAGGCATTGTCCACATCCTACACACAGGAAACATTTAGCACAAAGTTCTACATCACATTCTAGATCCCATACAGTGGCATTGCAGAAAATAGTGGTCCACATGGCATAAATGGGCCACTGTAGCTTAATTGGTAGAGCATGGCACTTGCAATGTCAGGATAGTGGGTTCAAACCTGGGACCACCTGTACATAAAATGTTTGGGTAAGAGTCTAAATGGCATATGAAGAGTTTCATGCCAAAAAGCTACACATTTTCACAAATGTTGGTAAATTAGCCTTTGCTCTTTAAATAATTAGATAGTGAAAAAAATGTTTATCTAAATCATGAGATGGGGTTGTTCAACCCCATGTATTTGTTTGAAATCACTTGAGGGTTTCATGTCATATCAAAATGCTATATCCACCTCACTCGCAAAGACAAGTTCAGTCAAATGTAACAAATAACTAGATTTTTAATAAAGAAATGTACAAATTATAGTCATGAGTCATTTAGCAGGTGGTCTTATCCAAAGAGATTTACACTAAGTGCATTCATCTTAAGATCAATCGCTAGGTGTGACAACCACAGTCAAAAGTACAGGATACAAACATTCCATGTCAGGTAAAAAATGGCTATATAGCATTTTGCAACAAAAAAATGTATATTTTCATACACCTAAAATCTATTAAATATATAATTTTTATTTTCTTGCACACATGAAGCAATCATTTTTGATGAAAAAACAAAAATGTGAAGTGTGTATATAGCATTTTGGAAATTAATATATTATATAAAATACCTTTTAATCAATTTTCCAAATCCAGAGACATGGTCTCCTTACTATGTCTCAGGTAACTTCTGTATAATGCATTGTATTAAACCCATATTTTTCACATCTTGAAGGCCTGTCAGTGCTGAACATCTTGAGCCAAACTCCCAGCAACACCATGTCATTAAATCACACAGAAGCTGTCATTTCCTGTATTTAAAATCCCTAATGAAGAATAAGTGAACAAGCAGCGTAGTTACTGGGGGGAAATAATCAGTCAGGAATCAGATAAAATATATTAAAAAAAGAAATAATAATAATAATAAGCCTCATGTCAATAAAGCTCAATTTCTAAGTCTTTCCAGCATAAGTGCCTTACTGCTGGACACATACAGATTGCTGGCCTCTGGTTTCCGCTCTGTCACCCTCTGGCCCGGATCTGGAGAGCCCTTGTTGCCAGCGCCAGATGTACTTGAACAAACACTGTCTGTTTGTCTGCTGCCTGCCGGCCGACCAGTGTGCTGAGGTCAGTCAGTGCCGCTCACCCACCCCTCCTCCCCGCCACTGGTACCGCCCACCCAGACAACAGCTTGCTTTGTCATTTAACCCACCTCTCCATCGCCTCATCAACAACAGAAACAATGGCATTGGAGAATCAGCTTTCCTGACATAATTTCCAACTGGGACAAAGCTGTCCATTGAGCTCTGTGTTTAAAACAGACAGTGACACACACGGTGGCTGGCCCGGACCAGACCGGGCCTGGATGGAGGAGAGCTGCTGTGGACCTTCCTCTGTTCGGTTCTGACAGCCGTTTCAACAGCTGGGTTCTTGTAACATTATATTTGACAACCTCACCCCACTAAGTGTTACACTGGCAATTCCCCAAGGGGAGAACAAAGGGATAAAAAAAGCAATGTAGGCTAGAAAATGGCATCTTGATAAGGATGAGGTGTATACAATTCTAAGAATAGGGATTAGGTTGTGTATATGTTATCAGGGAGCTCCACTTGATTTCATGTTCTCTGCAACAAAGTTGTATTGCTCATTTGAATGGGACTGCATTCTGAATGGGGAGGCCACTGAGGTGAAAGAGAGGATCAATAACCACCAAGGTCCTCAGTAACAAAGCTGCTCCTCACTGCAATGCCACCAAATGAATGAAAACCAATGGAGATTTGATCTAAATCCCCCAAATACCTTCTAAAATGTCTAGAGTAACGCTTGAGTAGCCAGCATCAGTGGAAAGGCACAATCATTCTATTATAAACTGCACATATTTCCCTCCATGAGTGAACAGCAAAAACGTTTTTATTTTACCAGGGCGTGCCACTGAGACCAATGTCTCGTTTGCAATGGAGCCCTGCATCTTACAATTACATACATACACACTCGTGTCAAAATGACTTTGGTCAAATGGAGTTGGTTGCAACACACCCAACATGGCTGGCTGTTCCACGAGAGATTGTCACTGGAGGTGAAACATCTCTACATGGGACCTACGCTACCACGCAAAGCAACTTCATCAGGCATGAAGTTTATCTTCACATTTCAAAAGACATGCTTTAGTAGGAAAAAACAATCACAAGTACTCAGTATGAAATGAACAGGGCTATGTAGTTTACTGTGGAAAATAAAATATGGCYTCACACATGTATAAAAATAATGTTTGTTGTTTTTACATTTTTTTTTAGATGAAGAATGAATAGAATGCAGGGATACTGTGAATGGGACTTTCTACCATACCTGTCTGAAGCTCTGCAGGTTGTGCTCTGCTTCCTCTTTCTGGATCATCTCATCTTGGAGCCTGAGAATAGCATTGGAGAGTATTATATAATGCATTTCAATTGCCACACCCACATTTGGTGAGGAAGTCCTGGAGTATGGAAGGCTGTAGAGCTACTCTTGAGTTCAACTGTAATATCACCATAACATCTTGAGTCTTTTATCTGAGGTTACTTTCACCAATAACTTACTCTTTGCAATCGGCTACAACGTTTTTATATGCATTTTTTTGCCATATGTGATTATTGGAAGTGCAAGAAAGGAAAATCGTTCCCCTTTCTTTAAAAACAGCTAAAATAGTCCAATGGAAAGTTGCCATTGGAAGAATGAGCTCATTTAAGTATTTCGTGATTGCATAATATGTTCCGTGCAAAACTGCATCCAGGCCTTGAACAAAACAGCTAAAGCTATGACAGTGAAAAGCGCTTAAAAGCCCTTAATCTGCGTGTAGTTCTGGGGCTGTGGGCTAATGGCTTTACAAAGAACCAAAGAATGCATGGGCCGTTGCCAAGAGAAACATTTTTGGGGAATTAATGAATGTATTCTAACAAAGGTCTGGTGGAACAAAAACTGAAAAGGGACGTGTAGTGCATTAATAGTTCATAGTGCTTCAGAGATGGGGGGGGCATTTAGAAAATTTAATTCATTCGTTGCCTACTTCTCTCTGAGCCTCTCGATGTCCTCTCCCAGGTTGTCCCGGTCCACTTCGACATGGGCTTTCTCATTGGTGAGCTGGTCCACCTGCCTCCGCAGATCCCTCATCTCATCCTCGTACAGATCCCCGATACGGGACGCGCCTTTGCCCTTTATCTGCTCCAGCTCCGCTAACAGGATCTTGTTTTGCTGCTCCAGAAAGCGCACTTTGTCGATGTAGCTGGCGAACCTGTCATTGAGGTGCTGCATCTCCGCCTTCTCGTTGGTCCGGTTGGCTTTGAACTCCGAGTTGATGGCATCGGACAGGGCGAAGTCCACGGTGTCCGATGAGAGCCGGGGCATCGGGGCGCTGCTGCGAAGTCGGACATTCTTGGAGGCGTAGATGCTCGGCGGAGCGGAGGAGACGCTGTAGGACATCCGAGAGGAGCGCACCGGGCTCGAGTACTGGCGGCTAGACAAGGTGGACCGAGCCATCCCGACACCAGGCCGTCCTTCGCCGCCGAACATCCTCTTGTAAGAGGATGAAGAGGTGGTTTGCCTGTTGGTTGTCCGGTTCATATTGTAATCCTTTGGTCCCRAAGGTTTCTTCTTTCTTCAAAAAAGCTGTGTAAATGCCTTCTCTCAAACTGGACTTCCACTTCAGTGTGTGATGAAACCTCCGAACAGTACTACCCCAGCGAGAACTCTGCAGTAGACCAATGTCGGATTTTATAGTCCACTCCTTTATGCAAATCACATGTGGGTGTGATTGACGAAGCCCGGAGCCTGTGAAAACACTGGTATGCGCGCTGAGGGCATTGGCCCATTCTTCTATTGTCCGGCAGACCCTTTTGTTCGGGGTTGTTTTTTCCCAGTTGCCATTTGGCAAAAGCCAGGACACATCCACAGAGACACAAAAAGTGTTTACTGATGGACCTTGTTGTTTTAAATATAGGAGACTTCGCATGTAAAGGTGTGCCGTCGTGACATCCTTTTACGCATCCTTTTATGGATATTGTATCTTCTGGTACAACATTTCTTTCAAAAACTGATATTGGTCACATCCTTAACTTATTCATTACAGGGCCCATAATAAAAATTACATTTGCATGGGATTGCCAAGAAGAGAGAATTATGCAGCCTAAATAAATAATTTATGCAACTATGCGATTTGGCTTTTATTCTACATGTTATATGTATCATTGGCTACCCACCAACATGTGTCCAACATGAGAGTTAAGGTTGATAAAGAACTGAATGGCACTCATTATTCAGATCAAAGTTGACTCCCCCTTCCCCCACCCCATTTTGTATCTGTTGCTATGGGAATGTGAATATTTACCTCATAGACTTGACCCTTCCCTCTGGAGGGTTTTATAAGTGCACACACACTATAGCCTGCATCTCATCTTCATTTCTTTGTGTTGGGGGAAAAAGTTTAGGTTTTATATTGCAACATTCCCTCTTGACATGAAAACTATTAAAGCTGACCGTTTCCTGATATAGCATGTGTCTATTTTAGTAAGGTAGAAAAGTATTTCAGGCAGGTTTTAGGATATAATGTACTTAATTATAATAAAACACAATAGAACAGAATATAATAGAAAATCACACATTTTTAACTAATGACATTACAGTGTATTACATATTTATAAACCACATGTCGCCTAGTATAATTAACAGCCTAACTATTTACACAGTCTTTACAGATAATGTCTATGCAAATTCCATAGTACGCATTTAAGTGCGCCTGCGGAACTTTAATATCCGGAACCTTTCTTTTAGTACTCTACTCTGATCGGAAACGCACCAGTAATGCGTTATCTTGTTTACAATGTGTATGCTGTCAAACCTAGATAGCTCAACTAGGGACCAAACATGGAAAACCTCAGAGTACTAGAATTGTACAGCGGGATCGGAGGAATGCATTATGCATTAACAGGTAACGTTATGTGAAATATGTAGCTAGTCACTTGTGAGTCTGACTGTCTTTTTGTGTCCAAGCATGCTATAAAGTGGCTAGCCGCGTCCGCTAACGGTAGCAAGTAGATGGTTTTCTTACTGTTGATAGCTAGCTAGCGTTACCTTGTTCTTAATTGGAGAGCAAATACTAAGTTATTGTTTGCAAAGATGACTGGAAATTGATTTGTAGTTAGCTTCTCGCCTAGTAAATCTCGTTAATTTACCCCAACTTTCGCTCATGCTCAATTTACCAAGGTTAATAGCACCTGTCCAGCCAACTAACCCTTTTTAATTCCAATAAAGCAAATTTTTCTTGAAGTGTTCACTACTCCCCACAAATCTTAAAGCATTGGATTGGAGGAGGCATAGTGGACTAAACTCCACTCCACGGTGAAAGAAGTTTCAACTGTGGAGTTTACTTCGTTAGTGGAAACATGGCTAGCGGGAATTTCTACCATATTTCTTAAACCAGTCATTCCCTTTCAATTCAGTGAAAGGAAGTGAACGAGTGTACACTTTGCTCAGACGGTGACGTTAATTTGGAATCCGAAGGTTGACGCAGCCTGTCATGCTTCGGCTTTCAACAGGTGTCACTGTCGGTATTCATAAAGTCTATGGGACAATACCTGTTGATCGTTAGATTACCAAACTCATCAGCAAACCACTAGACCTTAGTGCCTACTGTTGTAGGTTAGCTGTCCCATCTTTTATTTTTTAATTTTTTATTTAACCTTTATTTAACTAGACAAGTCAGTTTCATGTTGATTTACACTCCTATTTCTTTCTCTGTGCAGAGAGTGGTGTGGCAGCAAAGGTGGTAGCTGCAGTGGATGTGAACACCACAGCCAATGAGATCTACAAACACAACTTCCCCAACACTCCTTTACTTCCCAAGACCATAGAGGTGAGCACTCTTAGACCTGTCAATGAGGTCCTGGGTTCACAAGAGTTGCCATACTGCATTCTCAACCAACAGGCTACACTTCAGGGGCATACTTAACCAAAGGAAATAAACAATTTAACTGAAATTGTCAGCTCATGTTAAGTCACATACACATGTACTTTGAGAGACATTCAGACATTCAAAGTACCAAGACTAAAATTAAAGGATATGAAAAGTCTTACTAAAGTCTCTCAAACAACCAGCGATTTTAGGTTAAAGAGATTATCTGGTACATTTGTATACTTTTTAGCCAATAGTTCTGAAAGTAGCCTCACGAGCCAAAAGTGGTCCCTGAATATTGTGTACTACTTCACATATGTGCACCACATCAATACTCTCTCTCGCTCGCTCTGCTGTGTGCATCTTGCTAGCGGTCACTCAAATGGTGAGGGACTGATGTTCATTGGCTAGAATTTGAATCGCTAGGGGGCTGGCCCACATGGGGGAAAATGTAGGGTTGTCTGCTCTGTCAGCATCCAGTCAGTCATAATGCACAACTTGCACTGTCTTCCTAATAATATAGAATAGTCAAGCAGTTATAGGTCTATGTGTCACTCTCTTCAAATTAGCCCAGACAAAATGTAGGGAAAATGGCACAGCTTCCAGAAAAGTAGTCACTTTCAAACTAGGGTTTATGTGGCTAATTAAGGCAAGACAGTAATTCTGCTCATAAATTATGAACTACACATTGACACATCCAGCCCAAAGCGGGAGGTTTAAAAATATACTTAGTAGTCGCCAAAGTTCCGGAAAATTTCTTTTAAGCTTTAACCTTCTAAATTTTGTCTTCGTTTCAAAAGGAAGCACTTTGCTGACACGTGTAGATAATTCAGTAATTTCAGTGTTACTATTCTTAGATGAGTTTAAGTGATCGTRGACCTGGATAGTAGAAACCAACATGGAATTCTTGTCAATTAGTCTAGTCCTTATACAAGAGTAGCTGTTATTGACACAAGATTGTTAATTTGGATAAATATGCTTTATTAATAGTGGGGGCGTACCACAAAATGAATGCCTTTCGTGTCCATTTTATATTTTAACTAGAAATTGTGCACAAATATTGCATTTTAAAAGCATGTTATATTAAATGAAGTGCCCTTTTTAATCTAGACCATAATTCAATCAGATTGTTAATATAAATATAGACTTACTAAAGTGTCAAAATTTCACATTTTGACATGTCCCTCTGTGCACCCTCTGTTACTACTAGGAAAATTTGAACCCACTTAACCCTAACATTTCTCCATGTTTTCAACATCATTGTAAAGCTGTGGTTATTTTGATGTTTTGACAGTCATTTATGAAGATTCATATTTAGCCTATTTCATGTGGTTAGCCTACTGATTAATTTACTTCTGTCCCTAATTTTAAGGCCAACCCTGTTACGTGAACTGAACTCTCTTTTTACTATGGAAACTATTCCTTGAAAAAATAAAATGATAAAGAAACATTGATCATCTAATACTCGAATCATAGTGTAAAAGCAGGTGAGCTGGTTCTATTCTTTTTGGCCATTTGCTGTTTTGTACTGGAAAACTCAGCGGGTCAAGCATTACACATCAACCATGTTGCGCATAGATACAGGCTAGAAATGTTTTAACAATTACATTTCTTTGTGAAGCTTGCATTCAATTGCCACTTCCTGCCCAACCTTCCATTCCCCCTGTCACAAGGGGATTTATGGCTGATTTGAGGAAATCGTCAACCTTATTACTTTATTTGGCACTTACTATAGTCATTCTTTATTTAACCTCTTGAGATGGGAAAACATGTTTTTTTTAATTAAATTGTGCTCTTTATGACAGAATGTAAAAACTGTGAAATCCAAAGTTTTTTCAAAATTTCTCAAAAGGCACTGACTTGGTGGAAGACCCATTGAGAGATAGGGCCTACTCCTTTAGTGTTGCATAGTCTAGGATGTATTTGTTTATCTTTTCCCCACATAATCCCATGACTTGTGTTTTTAATAGGCTGTTTGAGGTAATTTAGTAACTGAGGAGCAGGCTAAGTGAGGGGTAAAGGTTGTCTGCTCTGTCAGCATCCAGTCAGACATGATGCACAACTTGCACTGTGTTCCTGACAGGATAGAATATTCATGCTTTTATAGGTCTATGGGTCACTCTTCAAATTAGCCCAGAGTTTCAGTGAAAGCAGAAGGGCAATTCCATGGTAACGGAATTATGCTGAGACTTTGTTTTTGTTTTTCACTTTAAAATATATACCAAACAAAAAACATTGATTTTAAAGTTTAACAAACCATAGAACTCTATGCACAATTACTATTTTTAACACATTTTACCAAAACACATTTTTATTTATTTATTTAGTGTTTTGTTTTTATATACACTACCGTTCAAAAGTTTGGGGTCACTTAAAAATGTCCTTGTTTTTGAAAGAAACTCTCTAACCAGAATAGAAAGAGGAGTGAGAGGCCCCGGTGCACAACTGAGTAAGAGGACAAGAACATTAGAGTGTCTAGTTTGAGAAACAGACGCCTCACAAGTCCTAAACTGTCAGATTCATTAAATACTACCCGCAAAACACCAGTCTCAACGTCAACGGTGAAGAGGCGACTCCGGGATGCTGGCCTTCTAGGCAGAGTTCCTCTGTCCAGTGTCTGTGTTCTTTTGCCCATCTTAAAAAGAAAAGATTATTGGCCAGCCTGAGATATTACCTTTTCTTTGCAACTCTGCCTAGAAGGCCAGCTTCCTGGAGACGCCTCTTCACTGTTGACGTTGAGACTGGTCTTTTGCGGGTACTCAACTGGTCTAAAGAATGCCAGTTTTATTGCTTCTTTAATCAGGACAACAATTTTCAGCTGTGCTAACATTATTGCAAAAGGGTTTTCTAATGATCAATTAGCCTTTTAAAATGATAAACTTGGATTAGCTCACACAACGTGCCATTGGAACACAGGAGTGATGGTTGCTGATAATTGGCCTCTGTACGCCTATGTAGATATTCTATTAAAAACCATCAGTTTCCAGCTACAATGTTAATGTTGTAAATGACTAATGTCGACACTATTTCTGATCAATTTTATGTTATTTTAATGGACAAAAAAAATAGCTTTTTTCCCCCTCCAAAAACAAGGACATTTCTAAGTGACCCCAAACTTGTGTGTGTGTGTGTGTGTGTGTGTGTGTGTGTGTGTGTGTGTGTGTGTGTGTGTGTACCTTTTTATTTAACTAGGCAAGTCAGTTAAGAACAAATTCTTATTTACAATGACTGCCAAACCCGGACGACACTGGGACAACTGTGCTCCGCCCTATAGGACTCCCAATCACGGCCAGTTGTGATACAGCCTGGATTTACAGGAATAAATGTGCAGATACAAAGTTTGGTAACAGAATAACATTTAAGGAGATTTTACCGTAATTCTGTTACCAAACTTTGCATCTGCATTTACTGTGTACAGTTTCAAAGTAGGCCCAGTCATTTTGTATGGTTTGTTAATCAGTTGTATGGTTTTGTTAATCAATGTTTCCTGTTTGGCATGCATGCTTTTAAAGTGACTAGGCCTGCTTCCCTTTCCATAGAATTGCCCAGAAGTAAATGGAAATGATGTTGTTGTAGTGTCTTAAATCCAGGGACATAACCTTACCTGAAGACAATATAAAGGCTCATAAGCCTGCATGCTTATAACACATTAAACAGCACTATACCTGCAGGCTTTTAGTATGATGTTACCAAATCTTTTATTGGTTGTAAAAATAGAGATTAATGTTATGGGCATACCACTGAGAGTTAATGGTTACACATAGACTTACACTGGGTAGGTTTCATGACATAGACTGACCACCATCCAAAGGACATCCAGCCAACTTGATACAACTGTGGGAAGCATTGCAGTCAACATGGGCCGGCATCCCTGTGAAAAGCTTTCAACTCCTTATAGAGTCCATGTCCTGATGAATTGAGGGTGTTCTGAGGGCAAAAGGGGGGTGCAACTCAATATTAGGATGGTGTTCTTAATGTTTTATACATACATACATACATTCAGTTGAAGTCGGAAGTTTACATACACTTAGGTTGGAGTCATTAAAACTCGTTTTTCAACCATTCCACAAACTTCTTGATAACAAACTATAGTTTTGGCAAGTCATGCATGACACAAGTAATTTTACCAACAATTGTTTACAGACAGATTATTTCACTTCTAATTTACTGTATCACAATTCCAGTGGGTCAGAAGTTTACATACACTAAGTTGACTGTGCCTTTAAACAGCTTGGAAAATTCCAGAAAGTTATGTCATGGCTTTAGAAGCTTCTGATAGGCTAATTGACATCATTTGAGTCAATTGGAGGTGTACCTGTGGATGTATTTCAAGGCCTACCTTCAAACTCAGTGCCTCTTTGTTTGATATCATGGGGAAATCTAAAGAAATCAGTCAAGTCCTCAAAGAAATTGTAGACCTCCACAGGTCTGGTTCATCCTTGGGAGCAATTTCCAAACGCCTGAAGGTACCACGTTCATCGGCACAAACAATAGTACCCAAGTATAAACACCATGGGACCACGCAGCCATCATACCGCTCAGGAAGGAGACGCCTTCTGTCTCCTAGATATGAACTTACTTGGGTGCCAAAAGTGCAAATCAATCCCAGAACAACAGCAAAGGACCTTGTGAATATGCTGGAGGAAACAGGTACAAAAGTATCTATATCCACAGTAAAACGAGTCCTATATCGACATAACCTGAAAGGCCGCTCAGCAAGGAAGAAGCCACTGCTCCAAAACCGGCATAAAAAAGCAACTTGCAACTGCACATGGGGACAAAGATCGTAATTTTTGGAGAAATGTCCTCTTGTCTGATGAAACAAAAAATAACAGTTTGGCCATAATGACCATCGTTGTGTTTGGAGAAAAAAGGGGGAGGCTTGCAAGCCGAAGAACACCATCCCAACCGTGAAGCACGGGGGTGGCAGCATCATGTTGTGGGGGTGCTTTGCTGCAGGAGGGACTGGTGCACTTCACAAAATAGATAGCATCATGAGGAGGGAAAATTATGTGGATATATTGAAGCAACATCTCAAGACATCAGTTAGGAAGTTAAAGCTTGGTCGCAAATGGGTCTTCCAAATGGACAATGACCCCAAGCATACTTCCAACAAAGTCAAGGTATTGGAGTGGCCATCACAAAGCCCTGACCTCAACCCTATAGAAAATTTGTGGGCAGAACTGAAAAAGTGTGTGCGAGCAAGGAGGCCTACAAACCTGACTCAGTTACACCAGCTCTGTCAGGAGGAATGGGCCAAATTTCACCCAACTTATTGTGGGAAGGTTTTTGAAGGCTACCCAAAACGTTTGACCCAAGTTAAACAATTTAATGGCAATGCTACCAAATACTAATTGAGTGTATGTAAACTTCTGACCCACTGGGAATGTGATGAAATAATTCTGACATTTCACATTCTTAAAATAAAGTGGTGATCCTAACTGACCTGAGACAGGGAATTTTTACTAGGATTAAATGTCAGGAATTGTGAAAAACTGAGTTTAAATGCAGTTGGCTAAGGTGTATGTAAACTTCCGACTTCAACTGTGTGTAATATATATATATATATAGTTGCTTTCATAATCACAGTCTTATATACAGTAGCTATGGCTTACATAGAAAGCTGTCAATCAGTCATAATTCCATAGCACAATCACAGCTTTGAGTAGAAGATGAAATGCTGTTTATCAATTTTTTATTTATTTTTATCTGTCATTTTGTGTAGCTTCAATCAAAGTATTTTTGTTTGGTTTCAGGGAATGACATTGGATGATTTCAACAAATTGGCGTTTGATATGATCTTGATGAGCCCTCCATGCCAACCTTTCACTAGGTATGTGTGTGTGTGTGTACACATGTGCCTATGATCTGGTGTTAGCATTTACAGATAATCTCCGTTAGTTCATAGATGTGTTGATGAAGGGACACTGCAATCGTCTTCCTCTCTGTAGGATTGGGTTACAAGGTGACATATCTGACCCCAGAACCAAGAGCTTTCTCTACATCCTGGACCTTCTACCAAGGTTAGACACATACATTTACACTCCCTATTCATCTTCCCACTTGGTCTCTCTCTCCAAGGCCTTGTTTGTTTTATAGGTAGCTAATAGGCCTACTCTGTTTTGTACTATTTCTAGCCATAGGATTGAAGTTCATTCATTCCTTTCCTCCACTGTAGTTACTCAGTTTCCCCTCTTTGTTGCCTAGCTAGTAGCTATTTCTGGAGTCATTGATTCAGTTTCTGGTCACTGAAACCATTGTTCGACACCATCGTGACCATGTCCTTTTCTTACTCATTACATTCTGTTCATAGATAGACTGATGTAATAATATCCTGTTGCATATTGCACATTCAGAGTGTAATAATATTAGCATCAATATGAATTCACCTCTCTGAATTATGTCAATTTTTTTTATGAATAAATACATGCTGTGTGGTTTGACCCTCATCTTTCCCTGTAGGCTCATCAAGTTGCCACGCTTCATTCTGCTGGAGAACGTGAAAGGCTTTGAGACGTCCTCCGCCAGGTAACCATGGAGACGGGAGTCCCCTGCTCTGGAAGGTCGCCACGGTTACCCTGTTGGTGGCCAATGGGGTCCCGGGACAGGCTGTGTGTTTAGCCTTTCTCTGTCGCTGTGGATCAGATCAGTGTACAAAACTTTCTATGAGCTCCAGAGAGCCCACTTCTCTACTAAGTCCTGTAGGCCTATACATTTTTCAGCTAAATGCTATTTTTTCGATTTTGGTTACCACATAATTTCTCTAAAGCCCCTTTACTTTTCAACTGTCATGTACAGTGCATTTACTACAGTCTTGTAAAAAAAAATATGATCTTACATTGTCTGTGAGATGGCAAAAGGTATGCCAAGAGTGATGTCTGAATAGTTTTTCTACTCTGCCTAGAGACTCTTTGGTGAAAACGCTAAAGGAATGTGGATTCAACTATCAGGAGCTCATGGTTTCTCCTACATGTGTAAGACGTCACCTTTCTTTACATTTGCTTACACTAAAATGATGAGCAGCATAGTGAGCTTACACATCTTCATTCTGTCTATCTCTGTTCACAGCTGGGGATGCCCAACTCCAGACTCCGGTATTTCTTGATTGCCAAAGCACCACCAGGATCTTTCTCCTTCCACACCACTTCAGAGGTGGGGCCCGGTCACCTTAACATCAATCTGTATTATGTTTTGGATAGGATGTACCTAACTACATGTAATGATGTCTACTTTGCATTCCTGAAAGACAGTAGCTCCATACACTTTGTGGGCAACATTGTCTTCATATACATTTTGTAGACAACATCCTGGTTTTATGTCTTTGTCACAACCAAGTAAACAATGTGAGGTAAACTTATTTCCTCCCATGACCAGATCCAGGAAGGTTTTCCGCACCCTGCAGACAAGGTCTTATTAGAGCCCAGTTCTCCAATCTCACCTAGTCCCACTACAACCACCTACCAAGAGGAAGATCACAAGGAAGATGAAGGTGGTATCCTGTACAAGCTGGAGCGGGCTCAGGATGCTGAGAGGAAGAGCAGTCAGAACAGTGACCAGTCCCTCAGACAGATCAGGGTCTACCTGGAGGACCAGGGAGAAAGGGAGATGGAGCAGTACCTCCTTCCCCCGAAGACCCTGCTGCGCTACGCTCTGCTCATGGATATAYTCAGGCCCACCTGCAGGAGATCTGTCTGCTTCACCAAAGGGTATGGCATCAAGCTGCGCTGGAGCATAGACGCAGTAGGGTTTTTTTCCTGGATCAAAAAGGGCTTTAAGTGGTGGGCGGGGGCAAGCCCGTCGGTGCAGCTGAATTTCAGAGAACGTTTTAGAGGCCCCCATCTTGGCGTTGTAGTGACGTTTAGGAATTTTTAAGCTTAATTTCCTGCATTTCAAAACATTTCTCCATAGAGCTGAGAGACATTTTTACAGCTTTAAAGGAATTTCCTGCAATTCGACATAGTCTGCTATGGAGCTGAGAGAAAATGTTGCAGTTTTAAAGGTAGACTTAGTGATATGACGTAGATGTAGAAAGTAAACAGCATAGTGGGTCAATTTCCGCAACAACAAAGAGCGTTGTGCGAGGCTCAACTTCTCCGGTTTTGGTCTCGTGGCTCCCACTCTGTAAGTGTGAAGCGAACCCGTACACATAAATCTCACTCATCTCAATATCTGCAGTGCTGCTTGTGGCAATGTCATTTCGCTGAGTCTACCGCTAAAGCTAATTTCCTGCAGTTCTATGCATTTTGCCATGGCTAATGCTGTGTACATTTGCTCAAACATAACAAAATCTATACTGCTAAATTCATTTCTGGGAAATGGGAATTTTCAATTCTCCCTGACTGTCTAGCTTTTATTTAGGTAATTGTTAGTTTTCAAAGATTATATTATTAAAAAAATATATACAGGTCCATTATCTTCTATATACTTCATATCTGGTTTTAGTCATTTTAAATTTACACTGAAAGCGTTTTTCCATCCCCATTATTCTAATAATATTTCATTTTTAAAAATATATATACAGTGCCTTCGGAAAGTATTCAGACCCTTTGCGTTTTTCCACATTTTGTTACGTTACAGCCTTATTGTGAAATGTATTAAATAAATACATATCCTCAGCAATCTACACACAATACCACATAATAATAATGACGAAGCAAAAAAGATTTGGGGAAACCAATCAAACATCTCTGGAGAGACCTGAAAATAGCTGTGCAGCAACACTCCTCATCATACTGTACCTGACAGAGCTTGAGAGGATCTGCAGAGAAGAATGGGAGAAACTTCCCAAATACAGGTGTGCCAAGCTTGTAGCGTCATACCCAAGAAGACTCGAGGCTGTAATCGCTGCCAAAGGTGCTTCAACAAAGTACTGAGTCTGAACGGTCTGAATACTTATGTAAATGTCATATTTTAATTTTTAATTTTGAATAAATTAACACAATTTCAAAAACAGTTTTTGCTTTTTATTATGGGGTATTGGTTGCAGATTTTATTTAGACAATTTCATACATTTTAGAATAAGGCTGTAACCTAACAAAATGTGGAAAAAGTCAAGGGGTCTGAATACTTTCCGAAGGCACTGGATATATTTATTTCACACTGTTTGCACTTAGGCGGCCCGCCGAAGGATTTCAGTGGCAGAATAACAGTGTAGAGTTCACAGCTTTACATCATACTCTCACCTAATCTAGCCTGGTATAACATGCATTTTACCCTACATGTTTTCCATGTGTTGGTATCGTTCTTGTGTAAACTTTAGTATTTGCTGATTTTGTGTCCCCTATTTTTCCACAGCTATGGACACTACGTTGAGGGAACAGGCTCTGTGCTTCAGTCCTGTATGGACACAGATGTAGGTTTTTGACCTTACAACCTTACACGAGCCACACGTGTCTTCTACAAGATCACTTAGCCAGCTTATGGATACGTCCACCCTCGCAATGTCTAGTAGGTCTTAGACCTGCCTAGCTGCTCCATTACCTGTCTCAATGTGTACATTTAACGTGACAGGAAGCAGAAGCGAGCAGGGTGTTGCATGTGCCTAGGAGAACAGGGTGAGCTCTGCCCTGACAGATTTATTCTTTGTTTTGCGTTTCCCCTCAGATGGAAGCAGCGTTTAAATCTCCGGAGCGTCTGTCTGACGAGGAGAAACTGCAGCAGCTGTCCAGGTTGAAGCTCCGCTACTTCTCCCCCAGAGAGATAGCCAACCTCATGGGCTTCCCCAAGCACTTCAGTGAGTCATACCCACCCATTAGCCAAAAACATAAGACCTCTATTTGATTAGTTAATCAAGAATATGTCCAATCAAATGCAGTACAAAACTCCATAAATCATAGGCCTTATACTGTAGGCCATGTGATGACCTTACTCACAAAGTGATGAAATTAAAACTAGCCTACAGTAGTTAATTAGTTTATTGTCGTCACAGCTAATGCCTAGTCTTATGCACTTGGTAGTTTGCTCCATGTAACCAGGTTAGTTACGGTGAGTGCTAAGCCTAGTTAGCTGCTGTGTTTTTCTGTGCAAAGGTTTTAGCGTAAGGAGCTTTCTGGGTGGGTGATATAATTAGAGAGTAGAGGTCATAGGAAGCAGGCCACAGTAACAAGATGAGAGAGACCAGAGAGTAAGGGCCTGAGGGCTAATGCGATGACAAAAGAAGGGATCTTAATACTAAGCTAACATATGGAGTTGTTTTAAGGTGGTCATATCATGGATCATTTAATTTTTGGACCCCTTTAGGAATAAAAAAAAATATATATAGATATGTTTGTTTGGGTTAAGATATAGAATTTGGCCTTTACTACTATAGAAACGCATCGACTAAGACATTCATGAATGGCAAAGAAAATGACAGTCGAAAAATAAGTCATAAGGAATAAGGTTTTGAAGTGTCTGTCCTATACCTAGGAGATATAAGAAGGCTCAGGAAATATACAATTTAATTTGTACACATACAGTGCATTTGTAAAGTATTCCGACCCCTTGACTTTTCCACATTTGTTACGTTAAAGCCTTATTCTAAAATTMATTAAATTGTCCCCCCCCTCAACCTACTCACAATACCCCATAATGACAAAGCCAAAACCTGTTTTTGCTAAATGTTTGCAAATGTATTAAAAACTGAAATATATAACATTTACATGCAGTACCAGTCAAAYGTTTGGACACCTACTCATTCCAGGGTTTTTCTTTATTTTTTACTATTTTCTACATTGTAGAATAATAGTGAAGACAACACAACTATGAAATATAAAACCCATGTAATCATGTAGTAACCAAAACTGTTAAACAAATCTAAATATATTTTATATATTTGAGATTCTTCAAAGTAGCCATCCTTTGCATTGATGACAGCTTTGCACACTCTTGGAATTCTCTCAACCAGCTTCATGAGGTAGTCACCTGGAATGCATTTCAATTAACAGGTGTGCCTTGTTAATTTGTTGTATTTCTTTCCTTAACGTGTTTGAGCCAATCAGTTGTGTTATGACAAGGTAGGGGTGGTATTCAGAAGATATCCCTATTTGGCAAAAGACCAAGTCCATATTATAGCAAGAACAGCTCAAATAGGCAAAGAGAAACGACAGTCCATCATTACTTTAAGACATGGTCAGTCAAATTTGTGTCAAAAGTGCAGTTGCAAAAACCATAAAGTGCTATGATGAAACTGGCTCTGATGAGGACCGCCACAGGAAAGGAAGACCCAGAGTTACCTCTGCTGCAGAGGATAAGTTCATTAGAGTCAACTGCACCTCAGATTGCACCACAAATAAATGCTTCACAGAGTTCAAGTAACAGACACATCTCAACATCAACTGTTCTGAGGAGACCGCGTGAATCAGGCCTTCATAGTTGAATTGCTGCAAAGAAACCACTACTAAAGGACACCAGTAAGAAGAAGAGACTTACTTGGGCCAAGAAACATGAGCAATGGACATTAAACCAGTGGAAATCTGTCCTTTGGTCTGATGAGTACAAATTGGAGATTTTTGGTTCCAACCACCGTATCTTTGTGAGATGCAGAGTAGGTGAACAGGTGATCTCAGCATGCGTGGTTCCCACCGTGAAGCATGGAGGAGGAAGTGTGATGGTATGGAGGTGCTTTGCTGGTGACACTGTCAGTGATTTATTTAGAATTATAGGCACACTTAACCAGCATGGCTACCACAGCATTCTGCACTGATACGCCCCCCCCATCTGGTTTGTGCTTAGTGGGACTATCGTTTGTTTGTCAACAGTACAATGACCCAACACACCTCCAGGCTGTGTTAGGGCTATTTGACCAAGAAGGAGAGTGATGGAGTGCTGCATCAGATGACCTGGCCTCCACAGTCACCCGACCTCAACCCAATTGGGATGAGTTGGACCGCAGAGTGAAGGAAAAGAAGCCATCAAGTGCTCAGCATATGTGGGAACTCCTTCAAGACTGTTGGAAAAGCATTCCTCATGAAGCTGGTTGAGAGAATGCCAAGAGTGTGCAAAGCAGTCATCAAGGCAAAGGGTGGCTACTTTGACAAATCTCAAATATATTTTGATTTGTTTAACACTTTTTTGGGGTTACTACATGATTCCATATGTGTTTATGGTGTTGATGTCTTCACTATTATTCTACAATGTAGAAAATAGTAAAAATAAAGAGAACCCTGGAATGAATAGGTGTGTCCAAACTTTTGACTGCTACTGTAAGTATTCAGACCCTTTCCTCAGAACTTTGTTGAATCACCTTTGCGCTCGATGCACAGCTATTTTCAAGTCTGTCTAGAGATGTTCGATCGGGTTTAAGTCTGGGCTCTGGCTGGGCCTCTCAAGGACATTCCTAGACTTGTCCCAAAGCCACTCCTGCATTGTCTTGGCTGTGTGCTTAGGATAATTTTCCTGTTGCTTAGGGTCATTGTCCTGTTGGAAGGTGAATATTCGGTATGGATATTCCCATAATACTGTTTAGTCTCTTGACAATACTGGGAAAACACCTGGAAATCAGGATCTGTTTAGTCTTGTTCATAGGATAATATGTGATGTAATGATTTTGTGTTTTTTTTGCAGCTATCCCAAAGAACATTTCCACCAAGCAGCAGTACCGAGTCCTGGGGAATAGCCTGAACGTTCATGTGGTCGCCCGGCTCATAGAACTCTTGGTATCCTAACCAGGCATATACAGCTTATGGTATCCTAACCAGGTGTATACAACTCATGGTATCCTAACCAAAAATTCTATCTGCCTTGGGAAAAATACTGTTTTCCAGTCTATGTTTGATAACTGAGATAATGTAGCCACAGTCTGTCTGTCCTACAGTCCACAGTTGATCCAGAGGGACAAGTTACATTCTGTATTTATTGACCAAGCTGTGTAAATTATGTACTACACGACATAGATTGGAATCATGGAATCAACCTTTGCAGATGCCTTTGCTAACTGAATTAAATAAAATGTTTTTTGTTACATTATTTTGTTCTGATTTTCTCAACTTGTATGTATTGTGATGGATCTTCTTTTTGGCAGTAATTATGAATATGATTTGAGCCTTCCTCGTTTATCAAGGAAGTTCAAAAACCTTTAATCTTTTATAGATGAGAGAAGCTCCTCATCTCCTTTGGACCGTACACTCATTTGAACCATACACTAAGGAAGAGGCTTCAAACAGCCAGGTCCCTGCATGTGTTACTGTTAGCTAACTAACGTTCACTCCAGCCGATCCCTAACCTCTGGTTATTCATCTCTTAAATCATGTGATGGTTCGTGTCAATCACCCAATAAAAGGACATAACCGGTATGTAATTGTGTTTAAAATGCCCCCCCCTCCCCCTTTCATCGTTGGGTAGGTTTGGGTGTTTTATGGTTCTATGTGGCTGCCATTGCCTGCTTCCAGAAGAAGACCAGTGGGGACAAAGTGCACCCCTGTCCTCCCCTGTCCCTTTCTAGAGGCATTAGAGTGTTACATCAGGTCTGTACGGCAGTATAGTGTCTGAAGAGCGGGTGTCCAGGGACCAGACTCTCTCAGCATGGCTCGGATACAGCAGCTCTCCTGGTTGCTCTTCGGCCTCCTCTTCCTGGTTGGACTACAGTGTGACCAAGGGGAGCACGCCGCCCAAGGACCTCGCAGCAAGAGGGACATCAGTAATGACCAGTGAGTTTGGTGATGAAAGAGGATTTTAGTGATGGCCAGTGGTTGTTGGAATTGTGGTTATAGTTTTTTTTTGTTAATTTGAAAGAATGCAGTGTCTGCTAAAAGCAGTTGTGTAATGTAATAATTATTTAAAGTGATTGAATTTGTTACATAAACTTTACATTATTGCAACGGGTAAAAATGTAGTTATCTGCAAATATTTTCGCTTCAGTCAAGCAACTCTGATCTTCAAAGCTCAACCAAGCATCACCTCCAAAGGGTGAATTTAATCTATTGCTATTGGAGAATGAGCTCATTTGTCATCGAAATCATAAAAATATAAATTAACAGCGTTTAGTACCTAACCTACATGCTATATGATATCTTCTGTATAGTGGTACGTGTTGTGTATATACAATTAAAATGTTGATACATTAAATCTGTTCACATGTAAATGAATAATTTGAAATAAATATCTGGTCCTCCTAGGCCACGCATGGTATCAGAGAACGGTCACCTGGTCTTCTCCACCCATAACAAAGAGATCCGCTTCCAGACCTCAGGGTCAGGCAGTGTCAAAGTGGGAAATGAGGACCTCACTCAGCTGATGAGTCAGGTACACACACACGCGAGAGAAAGTCTTAAATGAATAAACATATTCACATTGACAGACAATTTGTAGAAATGTTTTCATGTTTTGTACCGTCTTTTCGAAAGGCATCCATCTTTGTMACTGTTTTTTTCCAGCTAAAGTTGTAGAAATCATATCAGATCAAGTGGTGGATATCACCATGGATATGGTAATTGGAACATTGGGAAGTGATTTAGTTTTCTTATCCACTTATCTTGTTCACATAACTATCTTTAGGAAAATATGCCCAAAAAGCAAATTCTTCAYAATATTCCATCTGTTCAGGACTTTGTTCTGTCTCTCAACATCTCTATAAGCGAGTGTTTTCACATGATACTATGAATCATTAACAACTTAGAAAGAGCAGACTCTGCAATTCAACCAGCATTTGACCAAAGATCAAAATGTATTAATATCTACTTTTATTGTAGCATGGTTATTACTCTTTAGAAACATTAATTTAATAATGGTGAAGAAACATTTTACATCAAAACTTCCATACCAAGTCTTCTTTACTTCTTACTTCATATAATTTCAGATCAAAACAAACGAAGCTGACATTAACATTATAAAACAAAATGGAGGTGGAACGTCCCCTGATGTCACTAACCAACTCAATACGCTCAACACAAAGGTGTCATCACTTGAAACTAAAGTGACAGCACTAGAACAGGTAAGTACAGTAGGGCCTACTTCTTACATGTTACATATTGAGTATGATGAATCTTACTCTTATTATAACAAATAATAATTTCCCTAACTCCAAACCCCTTACCCTCTTCCTCTCACCCTTCCTCTGCSTCTGTCCTCTCCTTCTTTCTCTCCCTGCTTCTCCAAGACGGTCCAGAGAAAGACATGTACCAGTAATCCCTGTCAGAATGGAGCCACCTGTCTAGACCTGCTGGACTCTTTTCACTGCATGTGCCCCAGCAACTGGGGGGTAAGTGGACACTGGAGTTGACACAGAGTGAGAGAGAGGGAGTGTGCACAAAGCTGCATATATGTGTTATTCCTGTTTAAATTGTGTTTTGTGTGTCTGCAGGGTTCCATCTGTGCTGTGGATGTGAATGAGTGCCAGATCTTTGTCGGGACCTCTCAGGGATGTCAGAATGGAGCCACTTGTATCAACACCCCTGGATCCTTTACGTGAGGCCACACACACACACACACTGAGAGAGAGACACACACACACACACACACACACACACACACACACACACACACACACACACTGAATCTGTCTTGTTGTATTTCTCTTCCAGTTGCGCCTGTTCACCAGAGTGGTCTGGTACCCTGTGTACGACCCGCTATGACGACTGTCAGGGTGCTGCTCAGGACCTGTGTGTCCATGGGACATGCATCGACGCAGACAGAATCACACCGAACGTGGTAACTGTCAATCATCATTCAACAGTGGTGGTCTCCTATTTGATTTCATGGATCTCATCTGTATAAAAACAGAACTGTCCGAATTTTTTTCTTAGCTGTAGCCTGCCCTGTTTAACTAGTCAAAGATACTTTCATTTAATTAATGAAGACTGTCTAGACAAGGTCATTTATTTCAGCCAACGTCTTCACCCTGGTCCCTTGGCTTCAAACAATTAGTTTAATGTGATAAATGCCCTGTGAAGAAAGCAATTACTAGATTAGATTTAGCACTGCTAGCTACCATAGCCTTAATGTTTATTTAATTTTATTAGAGTAGACTAGAGCAATGAAACACTTATTTTTCATAGTGATGATAGATCTGAGACCTGCATTAGAGTAGTAGGGACCAATCCATTACCAGTAGTACAGTGCCAGTGGTCTTACATGGGAGTAGCTATAACCATTTATCCCTTGAATATCGAATCAATTAAATTATTTATAGGCAGAGATGCCTTCATCCTCTTTTTTTTTAAAGGCCCTTTGCWAATCTTATTGAGTCTCGGCTCAGTAGGCCATGAACATCATGGAAATAGAATGACTCTAGAATGACTGTATTTCTATGACGCAGGTCATATCACATCAGTGATTCACTACTAGTGCATGTAAATGTGCTCGGTACACATTCTGTACATATTCTATTCATGGGAGTTGACATTAATCCAGGCCATGCCATGTTGTGTTATTTCCTTCCAGCCCAAGTTTAAGTGTGTTTGTGATGATGGTTGGATGGCCCCAGCCGGCAACCCGGCCTGTATCTCAGACGTGGATGAGTGTAGCCTTGCCCAGAAGCCTTGCTCCACCAACCCCCCTGTGACCTGTTACAACACCCAGGGCTCCTTCTACTGTGGCTCCTGTCCTGCTGGTGAGAGCCGCTCAGTGCTCAGTTTCCTTATCATCAATGGTATTGTGCATTAGGTCTGAGGAAACTGATGTTTGCTGACCCAAAATGGCTGACATAGTTGGTTACCTCCATGTGGTTGCCAGATGGATGCTTCTTCCGTCTTCCAAAATAGCATGTTTTGATCTTGAGTCGAAGTGCTCTCAAATTCAGTTATACAATAGTACTTCTTAAGACAAAGACATTGCTCCAGCAAATCTGTACTTTACTGTATTTCCTGGGTTTCAACTTGGGAAAGTACAAGAAAGCACAAGATTTGCGATTCGTGAGCGTTATTGAATATCATTTGGAAACGGCTGTCCTTAGCTCCTTGCAGGACTGCCCCTCAGGTGATACTCTGACATTAAGGGATCTGGGTCCTATTTCTTTACTCTGGGAACAGCCCCATCGCGATTAACTGAACTCTACAGAGGAACACAGGCTGTTCTGTGTGTGAAGATGTGTGGATCTTTGTGATGCTTATTGTGCATAATGTGTGTGTGTGTGCATCAGTAAAGAATAAATGTTATGCTTGCTTGTATATCATTACCATAAACAATGCATCTGTAAACTAAATGTGAATGTAACCTTGAATAATATGCCTATGCCTAACTGTGTAATAAACAATGATTTCCTGTATTACAGTAAATGTCCTTAGCACTGTTTGTTGTGCATTCCCCCAGGATGGCAGGGCAACGGCTACAGCTGTCTGGATGTGAATGAGTGTTCCACTAATAACGGAGGATGCTCCACTACTCCTATGGTCCAGTGTCTCAATACCATGGGCTCCTTCCACTGTGGAACCTGTCCTCCAGGTACCCATATCTGTATCTGGAGGAATCTCTTCTGGATCCTCTTCTTTCTTTACCTTCCTCTCTGTACTGTTTTCTGGTATTTCTCTAGGAGTTAGAAAAGGTGCTCTGTTGCTACAACTGATCTCTTGGTGACACACACACAACATTTAGACCAACATGGTCTTGGTCAGGTTACTGTAAGTGTGTCCTTACACAACCCTTGGTTTGAAAGTCAAAYCTGAGCTGGTGGATTTGGTGTACCACAGAAGAAAGCTGTCCTTGTTTTCCTGTCCGTGGTTACGGCGGATGCCAGCTGGCAGGTGGATGCTAGCTGACTCCTGGTAGTTTTCAGTAATATAGCTCTGATGAAAAGCAGATGCCTGACTATGTAGTGTGTTCAGCGCTAGCCCCATTCAGAGATCTCTGTGTGTATACTCTCTACCCCTCTGGCTCAGTTTCTGTCTCTCTCTTTTTCAATCTCACTTTGTCGACCTCTCCTCTGTCTGTCCCTGTCTGTATCTCATAATTAGACATTGTGCTCAACAGTATTTTATGGCCCTTTTTTATAATTCAAAATGTTGCTTTTTGACTGKTGTATAGACCCACTGGTTCATTGGTGGATTGATTGGTTAATTGATTGATCTGTATCCAGGCTATGAAGGAGATGGGAGAACCTGCACTCAGGCTAACATCTGTGCCAATAACAATGGAGGCTGCTACCCCCTTGCTACCTGCTCTTCCACTCCAGGTAAACGTGTACACACACACACCTACCTTTACGGCACCTCATGACCGCTGGCCGTGAGGATAAGACAGGGCCATTATAGCAGGCGTTGACAGCTCTGCTCTCTCTCACCTCCTGATGGCTGACATCCACTATAATGACTGTTACAGCCAGGAGACTAGATTATGATGCTATCTCATGAGTAGAGGCTGTGAGTGCTGAGAGACCAGAGACACCAGAGATCAATGACCTATTCACRTATGGGAGGAAATGTAGTATACTTTTGTTGCATGGTAGTTAGGGAGATTTGGTTTATTTCTCTAACAAATGGTCCTTGTTCGTGCTGTATCCATTCTKCCTCATCTTTATACCCAGTCCAGTAAATGCATCTGTGTCTTTTAATGTTATGATGAGTGAGTTAATCAGGTATCCTGACCATGTCTCTGTGCTTCCAGGCTCCACCCTCCCAGTGTGCACCTGTCCCCCAGACTACACAGGAAATGGCTACGGCCCAACAGGATGCACCCAGAGCAGCAATATCTGTCAGACCAACAATCCATGTGTCAACGGACAGTGTGTGGTGAGCGTGGGTTACATGGGACTCTAGCAGCTTCACAGTTTCTCAGGACCAGGATTTTACTCCTTAACCTACGATTTGTCCAGTTTTCATCTATACAGTATATTATTTAAGCAGTAAGGCATGAGGGGGTGTGGTATGTGGCCAATATACCACAGCTAAGGGCTGTTCTTATGCACGACACAATGCGGAGTGCCTGGATACAGCCCTTAGCCGTGGTAAATTGGCCATATACCACAAACACCCAAAGTGCCTTATTGCTATTATAAACTGGGTACCAACCTAGTTAGACCAGTAAAAATACATGTTTTGTCGTACACGTGGTATACGGACTGATATACTACAGCTGACAGTCAATCAACATTCAGGGCTTGAACAAACCCAGTTTATAATTGGGTTTTGGTAACATTTTTGCTGTATCCCCCCCCCCCCCCCAGCCTACTTCCACAGGGTATCTGTGTACCTGTAGTCCTGGCTGGGGAGGGGTGAACTGTGACCAGAATGTCAATGAGTGTGCCAGCAACCCATGTCAGAACGGAGGTACCTGCAACGATGGACTCAATGGATTCACCTGTACCTGCACTGACCAGTGGACAGGGCCAACCTGCCAGACCGCACAGCAAGGTGTGTGTGCGTGCATGTGCTCGTGCCGTCACTGCTTTGCATGTATATCTGTGTCTTTATGGAATGATAAAGAGAAAGTGACTTGTTTCAGGGAGTTTTGCTGTGTATGTACAGTGTGTGTACTGTGTGCTTCACTTACCTGTGTGTGTGTGTGTGTGTTGTCAGTGTGTGGAGGCTACCTGACTGGCCCGGCTGGTACATTCAGCTACCCCAATACCCCTGGTAGTGACCAGTATGACCACCAGGTCAGCTGTGCCTGGGTCATCAGAACAGACGCCAACAAGGTCGGTGTAATCTAATGCCACACAGTCACTTACACGCAGCAGGTCCTGGACCAGACTACACATGACAAGACTGGACTCACAGTCTAACAAAGAGTTTGGCATATGCTCTTCCATGCTGTTACATCAGTAGTAATGCAGTATCCCATGGAATAAGCATTTTGGTGACATTTAGAACATTTGTTCTTTTCATTGTGCACGCCAAGTAGCTATAGAAGATGAGTGAGTACAAGAGAAGTGGAATAGTTCTTTGATGCTGTGTTAATACTGTGGTGTTCATTTCTTCCCAGATTCTGCGGATCACCTTCCCTCACTTTGAGCTGGAGAACAGTGCCAACTGCAACTTCGACTTCCTTCAGATCCACGATGGCGAGAGCGCCTCGGCCTATCAGTTAGGGAAGTACTGCGGTACCAGCTCCCCCGCAGAGCTCTTCAGCTCCCACAATGCATTGTACTTTTGGTTCCGCTCTGACCATTCCGTCAACGCAGGCGGCTTCACTGTGGCCTGGACCTCACAGACACCAGGTGTGTGCCTGTGCTTGTGTGTGCTTGGGCTTGTGTGTGCTTGGGCTTGTGTGTGCCTGTGTGTGTCTGTGTGTGCCTGTGTGTGTCTGTGTTAGCAAGAGACCTAGACAAAATGTATTATTTGCAATCTACCTGAAATAGCTTAGTCAGGTGTTACACATGTGCAGTCCTCTCCTCACTGCAATATGTACCTGTTTGTTCCACCTCCAGTATGTGGGGGGGAGTTGACCGAACCCTACGGTAACATCAACTCACCTGGTTACCCCGGCAACTACCCTCCCAACCGCGACTGCTATTGGACGGTTGACGTGGCCCCCGGCCTGCTCATCACCTTTGCCTTCGGAACCCTCAGCCTGGAAAACCACCCTGACTGTAACTATGACTACCTGGAGGTGAGGCAGGCACCATGGCAACATGTCCCTTCAGCAACATTATGTGAATATTAAGATTTTTCATTTTCATCCGCAACTGTGAAAGTTCTAGGTCTGTTACTGTAACGGTTGTCTGCCCTTGGTTCTGTGTTCTGTGTTCTAGATTCGGGATGGTCTCCTCCCAGAAGATCCGGTTCTAGATAAGTACTGCCACAATGTGTCTCCCGCCCCAATCCAGACCACGGGACCTGCAGCATGGATAAGGTTCCACTCGGACTTCTCTAACTCTGACCGTGGCTTCCACATCACATACACCACCTCTCCATGTAAGAGATCTGTCATATCAACTACTGTTAACAACTGACCTTTGATAAGGATAGGATTATTACAAGGATTCTCCATGTTTTGCAATGTCGTATGCAGCTTTTCTTGGTCCCAYATCTTTGTGCTGTTTTGCTCYTTCCTATGGTCGTTCCATAAATGACCATAGGAGTCGGCTAACCATCCCAAAGTGATCTGGGACTAGGCTATTCTAAAGGATCTCCCTCTAGAACTGAAGGTCATGTGTCCGGCTCTCTCTGTTCTAGCTGACCCTGGTTGTGGAGGAACCTTTACAGAGAGCGAGGGCATCATCATCTCCCCCAACTGGCCCAATAACTACGCCCACAACCGCCAGTGTGTCTACATCATCCGCCTGCCGGCTAATGAGATTGTCTCGCTCAACTTCACCCATGTGGACTTGGAGTCCCACAGCGGTTGTGTGTTTGACTATGTGGAGGTACAGTAGTGTGTGTGTTTTTGTTTAACTATCCTTGTGGGTACCAGAAGTCCTCACAGGGATAGTAAAACAAAGAAATTCAGACATTTGGGGACAATTTCCCAGTCCCCACAATGAAAAATGTTAGGTTTAGGATTAGAATTAAGGTTTGGGTTAGGCATTACAGTTAGGTATAGTTTTAGGGTTAGGAGTTTGGGGGGTAAGGTTAGGGTTATGGTTAGGTTAGGTTAAGGGTTTGGGGTTAAGGAAAAAATATTTTGGATGGGAATAAATTKTTTGGTCCCCACAAGGATAGCAATACAAAACTGTGTGCGTGCATGTGTGTGTTTGTGATTGAGATTGTTGGTGGTGTCAAGGTGCTTTGTCTCTGGGAGGGGGATTAGCTATGATGTGTTTACCTGTATCTCTGTGTCCTCGTAACATTGTTRGTGTTTGACTCTCCTGGTTGTGTTTCCCAGGTCCGTGATGGTCCCACAGAGACAGGCCCTCTGATTGGGAAGTACTGTGGCGATGRCATCCCTGCACCCATCCTGTCCTCCTCCAATGCTCTCTGGATCCGCTTCAAGTCTGACGGATCAATCACCCGGGCCGGGTTCAGGGCCACATACGAAGTCGGTGAGAAACACAAGCGCTGTCTAACCACACCAGTGGCAAAACACTATCTCTTCACCGTCTTGTCACTGGCAAACTCCAACAGTGACAAACCACAAGCTCTTCAGATATGCCAAAAAATCATGACCCGGTGACATATAGGGGTACTGATAATGTACTGCATCCATATAGTGCTTCTCGCTAGGTCTCTAAGCAGTTAAAATCTCACGTCTCCCCGATCTCTACCTCTGTAGTAATCACATTTCAGCACAGCTGCCTCGCAGAGCTTATTAAAAGTGCGAGGGTTTTATGTGAAGGATAAAAAGGGTTGTGTATTCAGCTTCTTCTGCCCCCTCCCCCACCATGCAGTTTTGTGTGTGTGTGTGTGGCCATCTCATATGTCTGTATGCCTGGCATGTATGTTATTTAACAGCTGCTCGAGAGACTGAGGTTATATCAGCGAAATTGAGTTATTGACATAGTGGTGTTCTCTTCAATGTTCTCTACCTCTCTTATTGAACCTTAAGTCTACCTGCGGCATTGGCATTCTCTGGTGATTAAACACACTCTTGACGCTCACCGTGAATAGTGTGTGTGTGTGTGTGTGTGTGTGTGCCCTTTAATGGCCCACCCTCCACTCCATCTTCTGCACCTGGAAATGGCCTGTCAGACTGGACTACTTAGTGTCAAGGCCTGGGATAAATATCCAGTGTGATTCCCAATGCTTGTTCTCTTCGCTCCGTATTTGCATATACAGTATGTGAAGTGTAACAGTCGTGTATGGTGATCTCAGCCAAAAGAACAGTTTTGTCATTTAGCAGGCTCTCTTACAGGTCCTTACAGTTAATTTTCATCATCTGGCAACTGGTTTGCAGTCCATTAGAATGAATTAACTTGACCTCCTTTTCCAATTAGTTTGTGCATAGCCATCTAGAATTGTCTCAATGGAGTTCTCTCTTTCCCAGGCTGTGGTGGCACCTTCTCTGGTACGGGTCAGATCCGGTCCCCCTACCACCCTGATGCCTACCCCCACAACAAGGAGTGTGAGTGGGTCATCAACCAACCACAGGGCTATGTTGTCACCCTCAACTTCCTCACCTTCGACATCGAGAGTGGCTCCTGTGTATATGACTTTGTTGAGGTATTCAAAATTCCCTCCAGCCTTTCATTCTTGAATTCTGCCTCTGATTGTCAAACATTGCCAATGAATATACAGTACCAGTCAAAAGTTTGGACACCTACTCATTCCAGGGTTTTTCTTTATTTTTATTATTTTCTACATTGTAGAATAATAGTGAAGACATTAAAACTATGAAATAACACATATGGAATCATGTAGTAACCAAAAAAGTGTTAAATCAAAATGTACATATATATATTTACTATTGTTGTCATTACATACACAAACACTTCTAAAGAGACGAGGTGACCTGATATAAGCGTCACCTCTCTCTCTCTCTTTCTTTCTTTCTTTCTGTCTCTCAATTTCAATTTAAGGGGCTTTTTTGGTTTTAGTTTATGGGAAACATAAACTCAGCAAAAAAGAAACATCCCTTTTTCAGGACCCTGTCTTTCAAAGATAATTTGTAAAAATCCAAATAACTTCACAGATCTTCATTGTAAAGGGTTTAAACACTGTTTCCCATGCTTGTTCAATGAACCATAAACAATTAATGAACGTGCACCTGTGGAACGGTCGTTAAGACACTAACAGCTTACAGACGGTAGGCAATTAAGGTCACAGTTATGAAAACCTAGGACACTAAAGAGGCCTTTCTACTGACTCTGAAAAACACCAAAAGAACGATGCCCAGGGTCCCTGCTCATCTGCATGAACGTGCCTTAGGTATGCTGCAAGGAGGCATGAGGACTGCAGATGTGGTCCAGAGCAATAAATTGCAATGTCCATACTGTGATACGCCTAAGACAGCGCTACAGGGAGACAGGACGGACAGCTGATCGTCCTCGCAGTGGCAGACCACGTGTAACTGGTCTGTGGCAACAGGTCACAAATCTTGGGTCTGTGTAATCTGAGGGAAATATATGTCTCTAATATGGTCATACAGTTGGCCGGAGGTTAGGAAGTGCAGCTCAGTTTCCACCTCATTTTGTGGGCAGTGTGCACATAGCCTGTCTTCTTTTGACAGCCAGGTCTGCCTTCAGTGGCCTTTCTCAATAGCAAGGCTATGCTCACTGAGTATGTACATAGTAAATATTTCCTTAATTTTGGGTCAGTCACAGTAGTCAGGAAATCTGCCACTGTAGGGCCAAATAGCATTCTAGTTTGCTCAGGGTTTTTTAGTAAATTCTTTCCAGTGTGTCAAGTAATTATTCTCATGATTTGGTTGGGTCTAATTGTGTTGTTGTCCTGGGGCTCTGTGGGGTCTGTTTGTGTTTGTGAACAGAGCCCCAGGACCAGCTTGTTAAGGGGACTCTTCTCCAGGTTTTTTTCTCTGTAGGTGATGGCTTTGTTATGGAAGGGTTGAGAATCGCTTCTTTTTAGGTGGTTGTAGAATTTAACAGCTCTTTTCTGTATTTTGATAAATAGTGGGTATCGGTCTAATTCTCCTCTGCATGCGTTATTTGGTGTTTTACGTTGTACACGGAGGATATTTTTTCAGAATTCTGCATGCAGTCTCAGTTTGGTGTTTGTCCCATTTTGTGAATTCTTGATTTGAGAGAGGACCCTAGACCTCACAACCATAAAGGGCAATGGGTTCCATAACTGATTCAAGTATTTTTTGCCAGATCCTAATTGGTATGTCAAATGTTATGTTCCTTTTGATGGCATAGAAGGCCTTTCTTGCCTTGTCTCTTAGATCCTTCACAGCTTTGTGGAAGTTACTTGTGGCGCCAATGTTTAGGATGAGATATGTATCGTTTTTTGCGTGCTCTAGGGCAACGGTGTCTAGATGGGATTTGTTTTTTGTGGTCCTGGAAACTGGACCTTTTTTGGAACACCATTATTTTTGTCTTACTGAGATTTACTCTCAGGGCCCAGGTCTGACAGAATCTGTGCAGAAGATCTAGGTGCTGCTGTAGACCCTCCTTGGTTGGGGACAGAAGCACCTGATAATCAGCAAACAGTAGACATTTTACTTCAAATTCTAGTAGGATGTGGCAGGGTGCTGCAGACTGTTCTAGAACCCTTGTACTAGTCAGTATATATGCTGAAGAGAGTGGGGCTTAAGCTGCATCCCTGTCTCACCCTAAGGCCCTGTGGAAAGAAATGTGTGTGTTGTTTTGCCAGTTTTAACCGCACACTTGTTGTTTGTATACATGTATTTTATAATGTCCTATGTTTAATCCCCAACACCACTTTCCATCAATTTGAATAGCAGACCCTCATGCAAAATGTTCTTTCTTTATTTCTTTCTCTCTCTTTCTTTCTTTCTATCTTTCTCTTTCTCTCTCTCGCTCTCTCTCCTTTCGTTCTCTCTCTCTCACTTTCTTTCTCTCTTTCTTTCTCTCTATTTCTTTCTCTCTCTCTCTCCTTTCTGTCTTGTCCTCTCTTCACTTCTCTTTCTTTCCTGCTCTCTTTCTTTCGCTCTTTCTTTCTTCTCCCCCCCCCCCCCCCCCCCCCCTCCCCCCCCCCCCCCCCCCCAGGTAAGGGACGGCTCCACGGTGAGCTCTCCTCTGATTGGTACATACTGTGGCAACACCATGCCAGCCATGCTCCAGTCCACCCAGAGGTCCATGTACATCCGCTTCAAGACTGACTCGTCTGTCTCCAACCACGGCTTCACCGCAGCCTACGACTCTGCTATGGAGGGTAAGCCCCTGGCACTCATGAGATATGTAGTTTATTCTGCCTTAACTTAAAGCTCAAGTATCTAGTAGTGTGTATGTGTTGTCAGTGAGTGGTATCTGTGAGCCTATGTGTCCTGGGACAAATCCTTTGTCTCTGTATAATATTTCAAAAAATATGAATTGTGTTGACTATGAATGAGGTGTAAAAAGAATAGTAATGTTGAGCCTGTTTCCCTGTTTGATACCACGATGCCAGGTTGTGGCGCTACTCTTAATGCCCCATCGGGCTCCCTCACCAGCCCTGGCCATCCCAACAACTACCCCCATGGAGCCAACTGCACCTGGTACATCTCTGTCGCCCCAGGCAACCTCATCCGCCTGTCCTTCACCTCCTTCAACATGGAGTACCACATCAGCTGTAACTATGACTACGTGGAGGTGTATGACAATGGCACTGTGGCGACTGGGACCAAGCTTGGCAGGTAGAGTACAGTACACGCAAACAAACCCATGTCAAGGTGTTTTAAGAACCTGTGGCAATATGGTGATTACCCTAAATAATTTTAATGTGTGTGAACATTGGCAAGATTCAAAGTGAATATGCACTCTAGAAGTGATTCACTCTCGTGATAATTTACTCCAACTCGACGTCAACTCAAACTTCAGTTAACTTCTGTTGGTGAGTGATCAGGTTTATTGTTTGGGAAAGAATGACAGTTTTTTCCCCCCCGCATCTGGCCTATCTCTTTCCAGGTACTGCGGTCGGTCTGTCCCTCCCTCTCTGACCAGCACAGACAACCTGATGACTGTCCTCTTTGTCTCCGACATCAGCCTAGCAACCGAAGGCTTCTCTGCCAACTATGTCTCCATCGATGCCACCACCGGTACGGTTACCCTCAGCAACAAGAAACATTACGGTTACCCTTGGCAACCGCTATTTCCATTTACAACCCCCCCCCCAACAACGCATTCATTCACAGAAAAAGTCACATAAAATGTGTGATATATGAGGTTTAAGAAGAGGAAATCACCGCCACTACGAGTACTGTTACCCTCGACAACATCAAGAATTCAAATTAACAGAAAAATTGAAAATAACTTCCCATAAAGTAGATGAGATATCAGGGTTAGAGGGGGTTCAAACCTTTTGTAACAAAATAACCGAAACAAAGCAAGAAAACACACAGAAAAGATGGCAGTAGTAAAGTAGAAGATTATATCCGAGTTCGACCAATGCTTTGCCTCTTGCTTGAATGGTACTGTAAATTACTGCACACAACATTCCCCCCTTATTCCTCAACTCCAGTCGAAGGAGAATTTGGTGTTGAGGTCTAGTACTGCAAGACTACCCTTATGTTAACCCCATCTCTTTCCCCTCATATTCACTAAATCATATTCCTCTCATGTCTTCCCCAGACTGTAGTGAAACGTTCACCTCCCCTACAGGAGAACTCAGCTCTCCTAACTTTCCCAGTAACTACCCCACCAACCGCCAGTGTATCTATAAGATCATTGTTGGGGTCAACATGCAGATCATGCTCAACTTCACTGACTTTAATATGGAGGGCTCACCACCCAACTGTGCTTTCGACTATGTAGAGATCAGGTGAGCACCCAGTCATAATGAGTCTGATCTTATTCAGCTGTTACAGGAGGATGTTTGTCAGTTGTATGATTCAATTTCACTTGAGCAGTCATTTTGGTGTAATTAGTAGCTAGCCAGGCAAGAAAACCCAGGCCAAAGTGAGTGACTGTGAAACCAATGAACAATAATGTGATTAGAATCAAATGAGAACTATGTCAGCAAGCGTGACGAGACGAAAGCTGTTAATATAGCCAGCAACTTAAATGCCACTATTTGTATCTCCCACGGTTCTCTCTGTCCCACAGAGATGGCGGTTATGAAACCTCTCCTCTGATTGGCAAGTTCTGCTCCAACCAGAGGCCTCCAATGATGGTGTCACATAGCAACCGCCTGTGGCTCATGTTCCGTTCTGACTCCTCTGTCACCTTCCCTGGCTTCAGGGCACACTGGGATGGCACGCAGACAGGTGGGTGTGTGGGAGAAATGTCTATTTCATTAGCATCATCTTCAACAGGTATTGTGATACATACCATAAAATGTACTATACTTTAACTACTCAGAATCTTAACTCCATCCCTCTGTTTGTACCTCTCTCCTCCTATTCCTCTCCTTTTGTTCCTGCCCTTTCCCAACCTAGGCTGTGGAGGTACTCTGACCACCAGTTCAGGAGGGTTCTCCTCTCCTAACTACCCCCTACCCTACCACACTAACGCTGAGTGCTACTGGCTGATCAAGGCCGGCGCTGGGAGCCTGATCACTCTCAGCTTTGGTGACTTCGATCTGGAGTCCAGCACCGGCTGTACATATGACTACCTGGCCGTGAGTACAGAGCACTGTTCAAGGTTATCACACCCACATAACAGTCAGTCAGTACAAACTGAAATTGAACACGAGAGACAATATGTGTTCATGACGTTGCTGAAAGAAAAGCATATCCCTTGCCCCTTTCGATATCTAACAAAATGTCTGTCTGCCTGCCTGCCTGCCCATCTGTCCGCCCGTCTGTCCGTAGGTGTACGATGGGAACAGCACTAATGCTCCACAGCTGGCCAACCTGTGTGGGTCTCAGTTGCCTGCCCCAATCAACTCCAGTAGGAGTGAGCTCTATGTGAAACTACGCACAGACAGTGTCGTCGCAGCTGGAGGCTTCGTGGCCATGTATACAACCAGTGAGCATCTATCACACACACACACACACACACACACACACGAGTCTAGCTTTACACAAATATACCTCCCCAGTAGCCACTCCATGTAAATGATGTGTCAATGTGTCCTAATGGAGCTGTTGGGTGATTATAAGCCATCTGGCTTTCCAAAGACATTCAGCCATCTCTGTTTGCTGCTTGAGCTGGTACGCTCATGTTGATTTTGTTATCATTTTGTAGGTTCCATTTTACTTTCTTGTTATCCAATTTGTACACGTTTACTTTGACATAGTTACGTTTGAATCTTGAGATACAGTGAACCTTACTGCAGTTCATGCCGTACCATGCCTAAGTGGCTTACAGTGGTATCCCAGGGTGCCTTTTGTTTGGTTTCCATGGAAATGTGGTTAGGGAACGCACTCTTGAGGTTCGAGAGGTGAGGAGACCGAGTTGCCAGAGGTACTCGCACTACAAAAGAATGTCAGAGTGGGGACTGGCTTTTGTTCTTATTGTCAGTCTTGTCAAATGGGCTTTCTGGAAGTCATGCTGAAAGGACAAGAGGTCACTCTTAGTGAACTCGATCTTGTTTTGTTTCTGTAACACCGCTTTCCAATTTGGCCCTGGACTCATGTTCTCATTCTGTCCCTTGAACACTAATTGTCACTTAGGTTTATACAGAGAGGTCAGCTCTGCTCTGAAACTTTATTTAGTTATTCCTGGAAAAATCTGTTTCAGTTTGACTCTCAGTTGAAAAGTACAATGTCTGCCTTTTTGTTGGCTCTCATGCTTAAGCTTGACATTTTCTGTCCAAAAACACAATGTGCATTTAGTTCATTTCCCATTTAATATTGTAATATATTTAGGTAACAAGCAAATATATCACCATGAAATCTAGTAAATTGAATACTGCTAAATTGACTCACTCTCTGTCTTCCTTAGACTGTCAAGGTGTGCTGATCGCCAACCAGGCGCGTGGGCAGATAGAGTCTCTGAACTACCCCAACACCTACCCCCACAACTCCCTGTGTAGCTGGACCATCCAGGCCTCCATGGGCAACACCATCAACTACACCTTCATGACCTTTGACCTGGAGGGGACCAGCGTCTGTAGTTTTGACTACGTCAAGGTGGGTCGCGCCCTTTGGGAAACAGTGCAAGATAATGTGATGCTAGTGTGGTTTAATGAACTTTAATCAGAGTACCATCATAACATTTGGAAACTGAATGGATCTAAATGATAGAGGTTGAAACTGAGAAACTGATCCCTGTTGACCTGGCCTGAGTTTTCTGTTCTCCCAGATGACCACTCCAGGAAAGGCATCGTCAGGTCAGGTCAGGAGGTCAGAACCCCCTTCGTGTGATTAGTGTTGCGTGTTAGTAGTCATGGGTGATGGGTTGGCCTATTCAATTCTGGGAGGAAGTATCAGTTTCCTCTGCTGTGCTCTACTGACTCACCACATGGACAGGGAGCAGGAGACAGATGGACCTCTGACTCTGCTTATACTCTGGAGATAGTGTACACAGTGACTGGTTCTCACTACATGCATCAACACTTTTGACATTACCTGATAAGTGTGAGTTTTGATTCAATTTTTTAAATGTATTTCTTGGTGAGAAGTTGGATTTCAGCTCTCTCTCCTCTGTACGATAGTTACTAGTGTCCTCGACTGAGCTGACATAGAATGTGGTTGAAGCCTGCATGGAAAGTAGTTGATAGACAGTTTCCTGTGATCTGCACAAGTTCTCACAGGTTTTCTTCAGGGGTTCCTTTTGACATGATTTTCAAGGAAGACCTAATTTCTTAGAACATGCTACAAGGCTGGCCTTTCATGGCTTAAATAATACAAGTGAGTTCTATGGCTCTTCATCTAACTCACTCACTGGAAATAAATGTCTTTGTGGAAACAAAATAGTTCTGTTTTCAACTGGCCCCCTGGTCACCATGACAACCCCAGCACACATGGATGACATCATGGGCTCCTGTAGTTAAATAGACTCATTCTGTGTGGGTCTAGATTTCCTGGAGACTGGTAATTCACCTCCTCCTGCTGCCCCTCTATTTGGCTAGGCTGACCTCACCACTGTTTTTGTTGCCTATACTCTATTCCACAGACCTGCAACTTTATGGTGCCAGTCTAAGTATTTAACTCATAGTGCACTGTGTGGCCCAAATGACACCCCTATGMGCCCTGGTCAAAAGGAATGCCAAACATTTCATAATTTTCAGTGTACAAAACAGAAATGTCTCATGAAGATTGTCATGACATTGTGCTCTCAAATAATGTTGATTGTAACTGAGGGAACAATAACCTTGTTGCAAATCACCAATTGCGAGGATAATGACAATGAGCCTTTTTATTTAAAAAAATATGAGATTGGAGAATATATTGGGAGGGATCTTAGAACATTCCTCCATACAGAATCTTTCCAGATCCTTGATATCCTTTGTCTGCGCTTATGGACTGCCTCTTCAATTCTAACCACAAGTCCGGAGTCTGTGATAGCTATTGGCTCGTTTCACCTCAAAAAGCACAAGAAAGAGGATGTCTGACAAGTAGTATGGAGCTGCGGCTCGGAGTATTGTTTCTTCATCCTATGTAATGTATTCTCAGTGAATTTGGTGAGTTTTTAGGCGCATAGGAGTCACAGAACACATCTCCTTCGCATAGAGTTAATCAGGCTGTTGATTGTGACCTGTGGAATGTTGTCCCACTCTTCAAACGCTGTGCGAAGTTGCTGGATATTGGCGGGAACTGGAACATGCTGTCGCACACATCGATCCAATCATTTTCACAACGTTGACTTCAACAAATCGCTCACCCACACGTCACCATACACGTGGTCTGCAGTTGTGAGGCCTGTCGGACGTACTGCCAAATTCTCTAAAATGACATTGGAGGTGGCTTATGGCTGAGAAAGGAACATTCAATTCTCTGGCAACAGCTTTGGTGAACATTTTTGCAGTCAGTGTGCCAGTTGCACGCTCCCTCAAAACTTGAGACATCTGTCTCAGTTCTTCAAGCTTTGTCATGTTGGTTGTTGATCATTGCTAGACAAACATTTTCAATTGTTGCCATAGATTTAAGTCAAACTGCAACTAGGCCACTCAGGAACATTCAATGTCGTCTTGGTAAGAAACTCCAGTGTATGTTTGGCCTGGTGTTTTAGGTTATTGTCCAGTTTTCTCCTACCACAACCATTAAACTCTGTAACTGTTTTAAAGTTACCATTGGRCTCATGGTGAAATCCCTGAGCGCTTTCCTTCCTCTCTGGCAACTGAGTTAGGAAGGACGCCTGTATCTTTGTAGTGWCTGGGGGTATTGATACACCATCCAAAGTGTAATGAATAACGTCACCATGCTCAAAGGGATATTCAGTGTCTGCTTTTACCCATCTACCAGTAGGTGCCCTTTGCGAGCTGTAGGAAAACCTCCCTGGMCTTTGTGGTTGAATCTGTGTTTGAAATGTATCGCTCGACTGAGAGACCTTACAAATAACTGTATGTTCGGGTTATAGAGATGAGGTAGTCATTAAAAAAGAATGTTAAACACGTATTATTATACTCTATTATACACTATTACACGACTGCTTGGCCAGGTACTACTCCAACACCATCATTAAGTTTGCAGACGACACAACAGTGGTAGGCCTGATCACRGACAACGACGAGACAGCCTATAGGGAGGAGGTCAGAGACCTGGCCGGGTGGTGCCAGAATAACAACCTATCCCTCAACGTAACCAAGACTAAGGAGATGATTGTGGACTACAGGAAAAGGAGGACTGAGCACTCCCCAATTCTCATCGACAGGGCTGTAGTGGAGCAGGTTGAGAGCTTCAAGTTCCTTGGTGTCCACATCGCCAACAAACTAGAATGGTCCAAACACACCAAGACAGTCGTAAAGAGGGCACGACAAAACTTATTCCCCTTCAGGAAACTAAAAAGATTTGGCATGGGTCCTCAGATCCTCAAAAGGTTCTACAGCTGCAACATCGAGAGCATCCTGACTGGTTGCATCACTGCCTGGTACGGCAACTGCTAGGCCTCCGACCTCAAGGCACTTGAGAGGGTGGTGCGTATGGCCCAGTACATCATTACTACCTCAATTAGCCCGACTGCCGGTGCCCCCGCACGTTGGCTACCCGGACTATCTGCATTGTGTCCCGCCACCCACCACCCGCCAACCCCTCTTTTACGCTACTGCTACTCTCTGTTTATCATATATGCATAGCCACTTTAACCATATCTACATGTACATACTACCTCAATTAGCCCGACTAACCGGTGCCTGTATATAGCCTCGCTACTGTATATAGCCTCGCTACTGTATATAGCCTCGCTACTGTATATAGCCTCGCTACTGTTATTATTCACTGTCTTTTTACTGTTGTTTTTTTATTTCCTTACTTATCTATTGTTCACCTAATACCTATTTCTTACTTAAAAATTGCACTGTTGGTTAGGGCCTGTAAGTTAGCATTTCACTGTAAGGTCTACTTGTATTCGGCGCACGTGACAAATACACTTTGATTTGATTATTGCACACAGAGTGAGTCCATGCAACTTATTATGTGAGAACTTTTTTTACTGCRSAACTTATTTAGGCTTGCAATAACAAAGGGGTTGAATATTTTGTTTTTCATTTTTAATTAATAATTCCACTGACATTAGGGGCATTGTTTGTAAGCGAGTGACACAAAATCTCTATTTAATCCATTTTAAATTCAGGCTGTAACACAACAAAATGTGGAGWAATTCATGGAGTGTGAATACTTTCTGAAGGCACTGACCATTTTAGATTAGACCCTCCCCCCAGTTTCCACCTCCCTTTCAGGCCTCAGAATATGTCAGGATTCATTKATCTCATCTTCTCTCTCCTCCCCTCTCTCTGTTCTGGTCTGTTACATAAGAATACACRATGCCAAGACAATGGAGCTTATTGTTGCATTGTCACCACCTCACCACTATACTAAACATGTTTTCAATAGGAAGCCATTTTTCAGGTTATTAGTAAATATGTGAATTTATATACATTTCCTGTAGCTCTGAAGTCCCGTGAAGCTAGCCAAATATGTGTATGCTTGTATTTGTAGCATTATTCTAATATTTATTAAGTTTTCTCAGAATAGCTAACAGTTCCTAACCTGTCTTGATATTTCCCCCAGCTGTACAATGGTCCCAACGATCAAGCCCCTCTGATTGGCTCGTACTGTGGGAACACGCCCCCTCCGGCTAACACCACCACTAGCTCCTCCCTTCATATGGTGTTCCACACTGACTCCTCAATTGCCATGACGGGCTTCCAGATGCTCTGGTACCAGAACGGTGAGACCACAAACACAACCACACCTAACTCTTGTACCACAACACAATCACAATACGACTATAAGTAATAGAACCATAATAACCTTACACAACAAACTGGTGTCCAAAATGGCACCTTATTCCCTTCATAGTGCAGTACTTTTGACCAGCAAAACCCGCCCATCTGGCACTGCAGGTAAGCTAGAGCAAATATTTCAAATAGTATTTAAAACCAGGTCTGACTGTTAGTATGAATATCACGTTTTACTAGCTAGATCGGAGAGCGACCACAAATACCACGCCKCCCCCCCTTCCGCTTACTGCTGTGTTCCATTATGATGTCATCTGTTCCTACTTTTCACTTTTTTCCCAAACAACTCTGGGAACTCCCCCTGCCCTCACTCCCACATAGGAAAGGGCCTGGCCCAAACACCCAGTGTTACTGGACGATTCATTGTAAATAGGCCTAAAGTACAGCCAAAGTGCTCTGTGTTGAATGATTTAATATACGACTGAATGGAGGGAATTGGCAAGAGAAATTGTCAAATGTGACTGCTTGTGGAAGAATATGCATTTGTCATAAAATACACTCCTAATTTTGTTCAATTTCATCCTTTTTTCTCACTGCTCCAGCTGCATCCTTATTTACCAAAGTGTTGGATTGGTACTTTGGCAACCTAATTTCAAGTAATCCATGTTTCAGGGATATTCAATGATTTGCAACACAGAGCTAGTCTATTGTTCTTAGTCATGTTTTTCACCAAAGGAAAAGTTAGATCAAGACTACCTGGAAAGCTGTAAGAGGCTTATGGAAGATGAGAGATGCCACAAAGTTTAGAGGCCAACATCCCTGGTGATTTTTCATCAAGTATTACACTCCAATTTGGTTAATATTGAAGGAGTTGTAATTAGCTCGCAGTCGTTTACAGATTCATTGTTTGTGCTCTTCATTGCACAATTACGGACATTTGCATTCACATTTGCAACACATACAGTGTACATACAGTATCATTTTTACAAATTGTTCACTAGCCATTCGGTTCCCTGCTTTTATTTATATTCCACAACACTGAGATTTACTGAGTGAATAGCAGGATGCCATTGATGTTGCTGAAATGATCTTGATCGTCATAGACCCATCTAGATTCCCATAGACGAACATAGATCTCATTCCCTTCCTCCAACTGCACAGTGATCCCATTAGATACACTAGCCCAGTCGCCAGCGATGTTTCCCTTAGAAGTTACAAGTAATTGACCATTTTTCATCAGCGACGTAAAAGATCGGCCTGCATTGTAGATATGATATTATGTGAAGTGATGGAGATTAATGTAGACAAGTTATGCAATAGACCATAATGCAGTTGTCTTCATTCATCACTATGTGAATATTACCTGTATTTGGGCTGTAAGTGTCACCGTTGTTGGTGAAGATCTTGCTGTAGATCAGGGTGGTGTCCGAAGTACCCGACACCTCGTCCAGCTAAGAATGCCACCTTTGGTTTGGCCAGGGTACATGCAGAGTGTTTGAACTTGAGTGATATTATCACTCATGTTAAATGCTGTAACAAACTATAGTGAACAGTTACAGTATTAGCATATTTCATCCAAACATTGGGAAAGGAAGTTAGGCTTACCCTTTCAACATTAAAATGATTTGATGAAATTAATGAACATATTGATAATATACAGATAATTAATAACATTCGTAAATCATAATTTGACAGCTTGTGCATACCGTATGCTCGGGATAATACTGTACGATTTGGAATGGAAATGATACTCACAATCTTTAGATAAAATAACTGTCATGACCACCGACTCTGTAAATGAGATTGTAGAATGCAGGTATTGTTACCTGCATTCTGCTTCAGCTCCCCCACCTGGCTTTCCATGTCCCTGAGCTCAGCCACTGTGATGCCCAGTTGTGATGTAAGACCTGGAGAAATATGATTAGCAAGCTTTCAGAATGAAAAGCTCTCAAGACAGATTATTGAAAGGGTGTAGTGTAAATCTATGAACTTCGTATTATCTTCATTCACTGTCTATAGGGTAGCCACTGTAGACTCAGCCCCTGTCAGTCTGGCCTTCAAGTCCCAGAGCTCAACCACTGTGGTGCTCAGTTGGGATGTAAGCTTTAGCACCCTTTCAGACTCAACTAGGCTCCACCTGCCTCACGCTGGCACTCAACTCCAATGCTTGAGCTATTGTATTGTAAGTAGAAGTGTTTTAAGGGCTTAAGAGAAATGACAGACCTTAACAATAATGGACAAAACAGCAGAGAGTTAATGTGAGCTCAGTTTATGAATCAGCCAATTTTGAATCCATAATTTATTTTTTAAAGAAAAAAATAACATGTCTAACAGGTTAAATAGTCTATTAATTGATACTTTTGATCTCAGTCTGTAGGACAGGCACTGTAGACTCCTAGCTGCTTAGCTCCTCCAGCTTTCAGCCTGGCCTCCATTCCTTCTATCTTTATCAGTAAAAAATGTCAGGCTGGCAGCTTCTCCCTGAGTCTCCTAGAATTTGACTATTAACTTCCTGACTTTCTGCCCTCTCTCCCTCCACATGTATCTCAGAACTGATCTCATTCTCTGTGAATATGCCCTCTATCTCTGCCCCAGTCCGACCGCCACACAATAACACCAACAGAGCTGCAACACCCCTCATTCTTTACCTGGACTCCCAAAGTCGTTAGCCTCCTATGTTGAGCCCACTAGGATCTTCCAAGCCCTGTATACACACATCCGTGTGAAGTGTTTAGTGAGGTCCATGTGTCTTTATGGAAAAATAGGACATGCTCTGGCAGTCAAGGTTTTGGGGAATATGCATCTGTTTGGTTAATGTTGCGTTGCCAACTCATGTGAACGTGTTATCATCATGGTTAATCTTGTTCATGTTTAATATTGTGACAGCAGCATGACTTTTGCAGGAACATGTCTGATCTAGTTTGTTGCCCCCTACCAGAGGTCAATTGTTCTGTATAATTACATTGGTGTAGTATGGTAACACCTCATACAGTATGGACAGGATCTGTTTAGTTGGTAATCAACTGTATAAACTGTATAAACACTGAAATTACACACCTTAATGACAGGTGGATTTTTGTCATGATTAGTCTCTGTGACCAACACTAACCAGCATCTCTTTCATCTTTTCTATCACTGTGTCCCAATTACCTCTTTCCTCCCATCTTGCACTTGTTCACTTCCCTTCAATGATTTGAAAGGACTGGTATAGCAAATATGGTGGAAACGCCAACTAGCCCATAGCTTCAACAATCCAATGCTTTTAGATATGTGGGAAGTGGTGAGCAAGTATACACTTCAGGTTAAAGGAGAGATTAGTGGGACCCACCCCTTGTCTCCATCAGCCTCACTGACTCAGTGTGGCCCCCTACAGGTTGTGGTGGGGAGCTGTCTGGTCCCACAGGTTCCTTCAACAGCCCAGGATACCCCAACAGATACCCCGACAACAGAGAGTGTTTCTGGTACATTCAGACTGCCACAGGAAGCAGCATCACCATTACCATCTATGAGTTTGATGTGGAGTACCACCCTGACTGCAACTATGACGTACTGGAGGTAATGTGTGTGGTGTGTCAATGTGTGTGTTGGTGTGGGTCTTAGGGAGTGTGTGTTTGATTCTGCGTGGTGTATGCCAGAGTTGTGTTGTGCTCCCTCCTGTGCTAGCTGTACCCAGAGGGCCTAGCGCAGAGTAGCTCATGCCAGTGGAATGCTGACTTCCACTAGACAGAACAGTGAATGGAYCCAGTGGGGCAGAAATGACCTGGAAATCACAGCTTAGGGAGCTAGCTAGATGGCCTTTATCTGGTCCAACTGCCTCCAATGCTGGACTAGCCCCGACCACTGCCAAACTACCCACAATCCCAAAGGCTGGTGCCACACCCTAACGTCCCACAAATGTCACTTCAGCATCATGTGGTTATCAGCTGCTTCTTCCTGTCCTGTAACTGACCAAAGATGTTTGTTGTTGAGGAAACCGTCTGTAGTCCAGCAACACATTTAAAGGATGGTCTGACAATTAGCTAATTTGAGTCCCATATGTACTATTTTTAAACCAGACAAATGAGCATAGATAAGGATATCAACATAGTTAAGTGATAACCTCAGCTCTAAATATGCAGTGACAGTCCGAATATGCATTCTGTAGGGTCTTTGTTCCCTTCAATGGCCCGTTGTTGCTACATTAGGTTGTATGTACACTGAGTGTACAAAACATTAGGGACAACTTCCTAACATTGTGTTGCATCCCCTTTTGCCCACAGAAAAGCCTTAATTCGTCGGGGCATGGAATCTACAAGGTGTCGAAAGCGTTCCACAGGGATGCTGGCCCATGTTGACTCCAATGCTTTCCACAGTTGTGTCAAATTGGCTGGATGTCTTATGGGTGCTGGACCATTCTTGATACACACAGGAAACTGTTGAGCGTGAAAAACCCAGCAGTGTTGCAGTTCTTGACACACTCAAACCGGGGRGCCTGGCACCTACAACCATACCCCTTACAAAGGCAAAATTAAAATCCCTCTTTAATCTGTCTCCTCCCCTTCATCTACACGTATTGAATGGAACACTGGTCACTTTAATGTTTACATACTGTTTTACCTATTTCATATATATATATATTTATAGTTCAACTTTTGCTGTATATATACTGTTCTATCCAAGTATTCTTCAGATATACTACATATTATATCGACATACTGTCTATAATATCTATGTAAATGTAATGTAAATGTAAATATCTATACATCCCATAACATTAGCACATTGCTCCTGCTAATATTTCAATAATTCTTCATTCCATTATTTTACTTTTAGATTAGTGTGTATTGTTAGATATTACTGCGCTGTTGGAGCTTGGAACACAAGCATTTCACTAGGTCCAGACCTGTCAGCTCTCTGTCCACCACCACCATTTAACTATCTTCCATACCTCTTAACCCCAACCTCTAACCCTTCATCTCTAACCCCTGTCTTTCCACAGGTATACGGAGGCCCTGACCTTTCAGCCCCGAGGCTGGCCCAGCTCTGCACCACCACCTCCAGCCCCCTCCAGGTCTCCAGCACAGGGAACATGGTCACAGTCCGCTTCAAGTCTGACCCCTACATCAGTGGCCGAGGGTTCAATGCCAGCTGGGTCGAGGTCCAGGGAGGTGGGTGATAGTGGGCTGTAGACACATACTGTACTGCACATACACACAAATACACAGGTTTTCACTAAATCCCGCTTCCTCCCCCCCTCTCCTCTCTTCCTCCCCAGGATGTGGAGGTCCGATCAAGGCCCCCAGTGGAGAGATCCACTCGCCCAACTACCCCGCCAACTACCCCAACACGGTGGACTGTTCCTGGACCATCTCAGTGGATGTAGGTCACCGGGTCCTCTTCAACTTCACTGACCTGGACATAGAGCTCCACTCCACGTGCCAGTGGGACCATGTAGCTGTGAGTGACTTACTTTCTGAATGATAACGTGTGTATGGTATTATTACTCCTGGGATGAGGAGGAAATGAGGAATGTGGTTGTGGTTCTAGTGTCTTTATGCCACTATCTCTCTCAATGTCACGGTATTGGCAAGTCCACACTAACAGATGTCAAGGTCCTCTGAAAGAAACTTGGCATCTGAACACTGAGACATTCTATTGAAATATCAACCGCTGTTCTGAGGGCAGTTTCCAATCTGTCCCTCCCACTGCCTCTGCCGTTCTAAGTGGCCTTTGTTACCATCCTCCCATCCCCCCCATCACAGAGAGACAAAACGCGAACAGAGCAGAGCTCTTTGTCTCTCTGTGGTTTGGCCGTCTTCTTGTCATCTTCCAGGGCCAATTGTTAACACAGTGAAGGGCAGACAGTACCACTGAAATGATGTGAATGCTAACACCCTGATGTCCCACTGGTCAAGTGCCCTAGTGGTCCGTGACAAAAGCTAGTGCTACAGATTCTGTTCAGGGAAACAAGTAACATTCAGTCTATGCGAAAGAGCATTCAGTGTGTAAGATACAGCTGCTATGAAATACTGCGTTGAGGTAGCCAACAGAATAGTTATCCTTTGAAAAGCCCCTGTATGAGTCAGGCAGGTAGCCTAGTGGTTAGAGCGTTGGGCAGTAACCGAAAGGTTGCTAGATCGAATCCCCGAGCTGACAAGGTAAAAATCTGTTGTTCTGCCCCTGAAAAAGGCAGTTAACCCACTGTTCCTAGGCCGTCATTGTAAATAATAATTGGTTCTTAACTGACTTGCCTAGTTAAATAACATTTTAAAAATAAAAATAAAGAGCTGGTGAATGACCGATCATATGTCATTTTTTCACTTCATTGTGAGACACGAACTACAGGAAACAGAAAGTATTCCATATTTTCCATTCTGAATATCAACTTCTCATCTTTACGTTCCGTGTGTGTGTAGATCTATGATGGACCCAGTATATCTGCTCCGCTGCTGGGTCAAGTGTGTGGTCAGACACGGCCCGCCCCCATCACCTCCACCCAGAACACCATTTTTGTGCGGTTCAGATCTGATGCCAGCCTCAACCARCGGGGCTTTGCCGCCACCTTCTCCGAGGGTGGGTCATCAGCACAGCTCGCACGGCAATAGATACAAATATTGATACATATACTTTACCTCTCTTAGCCATTATTGAGACATTGAACACYTTCTGGTTTATTATAAAAAATATTTATGTGGACGAAGTCTGTTCCAACATTGAAAAACAAATGTTTATAAAACACATTTTGTTATAAAAGTGTAGATTTTGGTTTGGATTCTTATTGGTAAGAAACTTTTATTTCTCTCAGCTTGTGGAGCCACCTTCTTGACAGATGACGTGGGTGGGGCCATCGCATCGCCACGGTACCCTGCTGTTTACCCTGCCAATCAGAACTGCAGCTGGATCATCAAGGCTCAGTTGCCATGTGAGTTAGCCAATCACATCACAGATACACACCACTCTATCCACTGCACTACAACTCCCATTCATTTCAATGGCCTGCCAGCMTTGGTATTTGTATTAACCAATGATACTTTGTTTTTATATTGCAATGTAATTGATAGTTATCMGTAACAAACTGAAGTGATGCTGTGTCTTGTTTTCTCTTTCCACACACTACCCAATGCACAGTCAACCATGTGACCCTGTCGTTTACGGACTTTGAGCTGGAGAGTCTCAACTCCAACTGTTCCCACGACGCTGTGGAGATCCTGGATGGAGATAACTACATGGCACCAGTCATTGGTAAGGTCATGTTACAGAAAATAAATAATATAAAATAATACAGATCAGTGCTACACACTGGATACTGGTCCTCTGAGGCTACATACTATAGAAGAATATAAACAAGAACGGGATATAACAGAGACTGTGTAACCCTTTACACTCGTAACCGTATACGGTTGAAAATGGCCGATTTGAGCACTGATCACCTCCTACATTGGTACGCTGTGGCTGTACCGTAACATGCTCATAAAAGCAAATTCCCACGAGTGTGAAGGGTAATGTCATTGTTGCAGCACATGGCCTTTAAGATGAAAAAATACTGTGCCGAAGTATTACTGATTACTACTCCAACACAATGATAGATGACGTTTTCCATGTTAGTTGTGGTGATATTTATTTTCCCCTCAGGTCGTTACTGTGGCACTGAGATCCCTCACCCAGTCACATCGTTCAGCAACGCCCTGGTCGTCAACTTTGTCTCTGACTCCTCTGTCGCCATGAAGGGCTTCAGAGCAACCTACACTGGCTCCACCTCAAGTAATGCTAAATCTATTAGTGGGACCCAATGGTTGTGTCACATAAGGTCTTAAAGTACCTTAAGAAATTGAGTTTGATTCCACATGTCTACTGCTGCCTATCTTTTTGGAAATCTCCATATCATCTGTAAGTGATCAGTTCTGACAGCGACTAACTCTAACCCTCCTCTCACTAATCCTAACCCCGTCTTCCTCTCCTAGGCTGTGGAGGGGACTTGCTCATGGAGACAGGGGCCTTTAACAGTCCTAACTACCCTGATGCCTACCCTCCCAACGTGGAGTGTGTCTGGACCATCACCAGCTCCCCCGGCAACCGCCTCCAGCTCTCCTTCATGTGAGTCTCCTATACTTATTGCACGGGTTATTACACGGGTTATTACATGGGTTATTACATGATCAAATGCCTCCATATTGCATCTTCTACGTATTCTGAATATTTATTATACTGTAAGACATTGCCTCAGGGAAGATCATTAAATAATATGTTCTTTCACCATGGAATAAGTTCAAAATGCAGTGGTTATAACAGTGTTATTACATAGGTCGTTACACATCAATGACTAATAGTTATTATTTACCTCTCCTGTGCCAGTATGTTCCAGCTGCAGCAGAGTTCTGACTGTAACAACGATTACCTGGAGATCCGGGAGGGAAACTCTACAGGCGCTCTGGTTGGTCGGTTCTGTGGGGTCTCCCTCCCCTCCAACTACACGTCTCTGATTGGCCACATCCTGTGGGTCAAGTTCCGCTCAGACTCCTCTCTCAGCGGAGCTGGATTCAGAGCTACCTTCTCCCACTGTGAGTGTGTGTTGGGTTTTTGTGGGCGCGTGCATGCGTGTGTTCTGCTGAGGGCCGTAGTGTCTTACTGTACAACCCACTCTCTCGATGACACAATGCGTCTCTTCAGATGCTTATCCGTTCTGTTGACTCCATGCCCAGCATCACATCTCTGTCGGTGATCTATCTTCTTCTACTGATGCACAAACGCTTTCAATGACAAGATACAGTACTTTAGCTTTAGATGCGTCCAGCCATACTCGGTATGCTAAACACAGGACATGTGGTCTCTCCTTCTCCAGTGTATGGGAATGACATCACAGGTACGTCAGGACAGATAGCGTCTCCACTGTACCCCCGGACATACCCCAACAACGCAGACTACCGCTGGACCATCACTGTACCCGGAGACGACTACATACAGATCCACTTCCTAGACATGGACATCGAGGACCTGTACGACTGCTACTATGACCAGCTTAAGGTGTGCGTCGTCGAGGCGACTGATCCTTTTGAAATGACAACCTCTTCCTTCCGTAGAATTCAAAGTCCCTAAAAGTCATCTTCGTTTTGATATTAGGAAATGTTAGATCACTATCATCCTTGAAAAACTCACTGTGAACATGAATAATATAATACGAATGTTATATAAGAACATCATATCGGGAACCATAAACCATTTGCCCAGTCTTGTTCATAACTTCTAACCTCTCTCTCTGTGTGTGGTCAGATATTTGACGGGCCCAACATCCACGCCTACTCCCTGGGGAAGTTCTGCGGTCTATCCCTGCCCGCCTCGGTCAGTAGCTCTGGCAGRACCGTGACTCTAGAGTTCCAGTCGGACACTGTGGTGGGGGGAAGAGGCTTCCTCATTGAATGGTCAGCCATACAGAGCTCTGGACCCCTGCCCACCATAGCACCAGGTGTGTGTTTAAGCCAGTGGGTGTTTGTGCACCTGTCCGTGCACCCATCCATGTGTGTTACTATACTGATTTCTATCTCTCTCTCTCTCTGTATGTAGGTGCCTGTGGGGGGGCTCTGATGCCAGGCGACAGCCCCAGGTTCCTCTTCTCCCCCGGCTGGCCAGACAGCTATGACGCTAACCTGGAGTGTACCTGGGTCATTCGTTCCCCTAACTCTATTGTGGAGTTCAACCTGCTGTCTCTGGACATGGAGGACTACTCCACCTGCTACTTCGACAGCCTGGTCATCAGGGATGGTGAGTGAGAGAGAGGCCTGGATCCTGTTCATTAGACCACACTGTAGCAAAAAATCTAGTATTTCTCAGATAGTGCCTGTTTGTTTCACTGTGTGTTCTTCTGTTTTGTGCAAACTGAACATGACCATGGTTTAGTAACACCTTTATACTAGACTACTGGTTAATCAGCTTTGTGTGAAGCGTAAAACACTGAGGTTTACTTTCTAGTGTCTGGGAGACAGTATGTCACTACCACAACACTGTGCAGTGTGTTTTATGTTTTAGCTAAGCAAATGGACACGTCTCCTCAGTGAACACTGCATGTCCTTTCCTTTGTGTTCCTAATGTTTACCCCAGTGTGTGTTCTCCTCCCCCAGGTGAAACCAACCTGTCCCCCCTGCTGAACACTGTGTGTGGCCGTGAGCTGCCTGGTCCCATCCACTCTACAGGGGARTCCATGTTCCTCCGCTTCACCTCAGACAGCAGCGTCTCCGGGAAGGGCTTCAACGCTTCCTACTCCAAGGGTGAGCTCACTCACAACCCTTCTCTGAAGCAATCCAATCACTGGAGGTTGTTGACCCTGCTAACTTGGTTGACATGTCATGTCGTTTACCCTGCTAATGTGTCATCGGTTCACATCTCATTCTCTTAATCTTGCTCGTGTCTTATTGGTTAAAATCCCAGGCTGTTGATTTTATATTGGTTTGTATCATAGGTTTTAATTCTTCCTGGATTCTGTTTCTCTATGACTTTGACAATGCAGATCATTCTGATTTCATAGAGGTTGATATCATTGACTGTATTTATCTAAAGGAAAAAGAAAACTCTCAGTATCTCTTTGACAAGTGACAATGAAGTTATTGTTTTCTAATTCTCCTTCTAGGTTGTGGTGGTCTGCTGCACGTGGACAGGGGTGTAATCTCCACCCCGTGGTACCCCGAGAACTACCCGTCCAATCTGGACTGTAGCTGGCACGTGATGGTGACCCCAGGCTTCAGAGTGTCTGTTAACATCCAGAGCCCGTTCCAGGTCCAGGGCTTCGGCACTGCCTGCAGCTCTGGAGACTACCTAGAGGTGAGATACAGTGCATTTGGGAAGTATTCAGATATTTACTAACATCAAATGCATTGTGACATGTTTATAATATTTTATATAACTTGTATAGTTGTATATCACCAATGGATGCTGCTTAGACAAATAGTTATTTGAAGCATGATCAGGTTGATTATAAACTAAGCAAAAAAATAAACATCCCTTTTTCAGGACCCTGTCTTTCAAAGATAATTTGTAAAAATCCAAATATCTTCACAGATCTTCATTGTAAAGGGTTTAAACACTGTTTCCCATGCTTGTTCAATGAACCATAAACAATTAATGAACATGCACCTGTGGAACGGTCGTTAAACCACTAACAGCTTACAGACGGTAGGCAATTAAGGTCACAGTTATGAAAACTTAGGACACTAAAGAGGCCTTTCTACTGACTCCGAAAAACACCAAAAGAACGATGCCAGGGTCCCTGCTCATCTTCGTGAATGTGCCTTAGGCATGCTGCAAGGAGGCATGAGGACTGCAGATGTGGCCAGGGCAAAAAATTGCAATGTCCGTACAGTGAACGCCTAAGACAGTGCTACAGGGAGACAGGACAGACAGCTGATCGTCCTCACAGTGGCAGACCACGTGTAACAACACCTGCACAGGATCGGTACAGCCCGACATCACACCTGCGGGACAGGTACAGGATGACAACATCAACTGCCCGAGTTACACCAGGAACGCACAATCCCTCCATCAGTACTCAGACTGTCCGCAATAGGTGAGAGAGGCTGGACTGAGGGATTGTAGACCTGTTGTAAGGCAGGTCCTCACCAGACATCACCGGCAACAACGTCGCCTATGGGCACAAACCCACCGTTGCTGGACCAGACAGGACTGGCAAAAAGTGCTCTTCACTGACGAGTCGTGGTTTTGTCTCACCAGGGGTGATGGTCGGATTCGCGTTTATCGTCGAAAGAATGAGTGTTACACCGAGGCCTGTAGTCTGGAGCGGGATCGATTTGGAGGTGGAGGGTCCGTCATGGTCTGGGCGGGTATGTCACACGATCATCGGACTGAGCTTGTTGTCATTGCAGGCAATCTCAACGCTGTGCATTACAGGGAAGACATCCTCCTCCCTCATGTGTACCCTCCTGCAGGCTCATCCTGACATGACCCTCCAGCATGACAATGCCACCAGCCATACTGCTCGTTCTGTGTGTGATTTCCTGCAAGACAGGAATGTCAGTGTTCTGCCATGGCCAGCCGAAGAGCCCGGATCTCAATCCCATTGAGCATGTCTGGGACCTGTTGGATCGGAGAGTGAGGGCTAGGGCCATTCCCCACAGAAATGTCCGGGAACTTGCAGGTGCCTTGGTGGAAAAGTGGGGTAACACCTACCAGCAAGAAACTGGCAAATCTGGTGCAGTCCATGAGGAGGAATGCACTGCAGTACTTAATGCAGCTGGTGGCCACACCAGATACTGACTGTTACTTTTGATTTTGAAACCCCCCCTTTGTTCAGGGACACATTATTCAATTTACTGTTAGTCACATGTCTGTGGAACTTGTTCAGTTTATGTCTCAGTTGTTGAATCTTATGTTCATACAAATATTTACGCTAAGTTTGCTGAAAATGAACGCAGTTGACAGTGAGAGGACGTTTCTTTTTTTGCTGAGTTTATATAGTGAATGAACCAGTCTCCTAAATAATTTTGAAAGTCACAGTTATATACTACACTACACATAATATACTACACCTTGTTATAGCAAGGAAGAGTGATTTGCTCTGACAGATTCAATTTACCCAGGGAGTGATATGGATTGTAACATGACCCTTACCCCTCTGTGTGTGTGTGCGTGCGTTACTGTGATTGTTACTGTGTGTGTGTGTGCGCGTGTGTGTTCAACCCACCGCCTGTCTGTCTTAGTTGAGGAACGGTCCGGATGCCTCAGCCCCCTCTCTGGGGGGTCGTCTGTGTGGCACCAGCCCCCCTTCCATCACCCAGACAACAGACAACAACCTCCACATACGATTCATCTCAGACGCCACCAACGAGGGCAGTGGCTTCAAACTGATCTTTGAGGCCCACAGCCAGGGTGAGACTGTAATAACAGTAAATTGTTATAACATGTTTATAACACAGACAATCAAAGGTTTAGATAGAAACACTGTAATGTATGTTTTTACAGTATTGAGACCACTGTATTTTGGGCTTAAGAGCATAGAAGTCAAAGTGTATGTGAGAAAATACTTTCTGATTTCTAGATTTTCCTAATCACATGTATTTCCTCTCCTCCTGTAGCTTGTGGAGGAAGCATTGTGTTAAGTGACTCAGACCCTCCAGGCTATATCACGTCACCCAACTACCCCCAGAACTACCCCCAGAACATGGACTGTATCTGGGTCATCACCGTGCCCAACGGGGAGTCTGTCCAGATCGACTTTGACGATGACTTCGACATCGAGCCTACGTCCAAGTATGAAAATGTCCCATTTGATATCATCGTCATGTTGTAATTCTTCATCATGTTTCTTTTTACTTGTACTTGTTATAAGTTCTTATGTCATGTTTCTTATATATGAGTACAGAACGCCATATGTTTCTTATATATGAGCACAGAGTATGACAGTGTTTCTAATAGAATGGATCCAAGAGCTATATATTGTACCATTCTGTTGTTGTTACATTTTTTTTAAGAAAACAATTTCATGAGATTTACCCCCAATGTTTTGTCATCAGCTGTTTATATGACTACGTTGAGGTCCGTGATGGTGCCACCTCTGATGCCAACTCCCTCGCAAAACTGTGTGGCAACACCAGGCCCTCTACCGAGCATTCCACTGGCTCCACCATGTACCTGCGCTTCCGCACAGACTCCAGCATCACACACAAGGGCTTCAAGGCCAAGTACTCCATCGGTGAGTGTGTGTAACTCGAACAGAATCAACCCACTCCGCCACACTCCCGAGTACAGTCTCGCACACGCTCACACACTCACTCAAATACACTTTACCACCTACATAGACCATGAACCCTTTCAGTGGGCATGTTACAGTATCAAACATATCTCAGAACGCAGATGGATTTCGCTGCCTCTTCTACAAGATGCAGGAGATACTTGGAATGACCCGGATCTCAATCTCAGTTTTTTTTGTCTTTTCAATCCAACACAGCCACGTGTGGAGGCACATACACTGGCCAGAGTGTTAACCTCAAGAGCCCAGGTTTCCCTGCGAACTACCCAGACAGCTTATCCTGTGCGTGGTACCTGGAGGGCCCTACAGGACACTACCTCACCATCAGCTTCAACAACTTCAGCCTGCAGAGCACAGTAGACTGCAGCGGTGACTATGTTGAGATACGAGAGTACAATGCCTCAGGTAACCTGTTCTATGTTTACGGATTCTTGACATGTTTCTAGAAATGTTCTGCCTAAAAATGACAGCGGTGTTATATCTCTTTTCTAAGAAGTCTAATTCAGTTTGTCAATTTGTGTAATTCATTTTGTCTAATGTGATGAAATGTAAGTTGAGTAATGTGTTGCCGGTATGTCCTGTTCCAGGGCGCTTCCTGGGAAAGCATTGTGGGAACAGCATACCTAGCCCTGTGGAAACAGGAGACAGCTTTGCTTATGTCAAGTTTGTCAGCGACAGCAGTGGAAACGCCCCAGGATTCACTCTGTCCTTTGTGGGCAGTGTGGAAGGTACAAGTCAATTACAGTGCATTCGGAAAGTATTCAGACCCCTTAACTTTTTCCAAATTTGGTAACGTTACAGCCTTATTCTTAAATGTACACACAATACCCCATAATGACAAAGCAAAAACAGATTTTTAGAAATTTTTGCAAATGTATTACAAATAAAAAACTGATATCACACATAGTATTCAGACCCTTTACTCAGTACTTTGTTGAAGCACCTTTTGGCAGCGATTACAGCCTTGAGTCTTCTTGGGTACAAGCTTGGCACACCTGTATTTGGGGAGTTTCTCACATTCTTCAGAGACTTGTCCCAAAGCCACTCCTGCGTTGTCTTGGCTGTGTGCTTAGGGTCATTGTCCTTTTGGAAGGTGAACCTTCAGCCAGGCTGAGGTCCTGAGTGCTCTGGTGCAGGTTTTCATAAAGGATCTCTCTGTACTTTGCTCCGTTCATCTTTCCCTCGATCCTGACTGGTCTCCCAGTCCCTGCCGCTGAAAACAAAAACACAGCATGATGCTGCTACAACCATGCTTCACCGTAGGGATGGTGCTAGGTTTCCTCCAGACGTGACGCTTGGCATTCAGGGCAAAGAGTTCAATCTTGAAATCATCAGACCAGAGAATCTTGTTTCTCATTGTCTGAGAGTCTTTAGATGCCTTTTGGCAAACTCCAAGCGGGCTGTCATGTGCCTTTTACTGAGGAGTGGCTTCCGCCTGCCCGCTCTACCATAAAGGCCTGATTGGTGGAGTGCTGAGAGATGGTTTTCCTTCTGGAAGGTTCTCCCATCTCCACAGGGGAACTCTAGAGCTCTGTCAGAGTGACCATCGGGTTCTTGGTCACCTCCCTGACCAAGGCCCTTCTCCCCCGATTGCTCAGTTTGGCCGGGTCTGCTAGCTCTAGGAAGAGTGTTGGTGGTTCCAAACGTCTTCCACTTAAGAATGATGGAGGTCACTGTGTTCTTGTGGACCTTCAATGCTGCAGAATGTTTTTATACCCTTCCCCAGATATGTGCCTCGACACAATCCTGTCTCGGAGCTCTACGTACAATTCCGTCGACCTCATGGCTTGGTTTTTGCTCTGACATGCACTGTCAACGGTGTGTGCCTTTCCAAATCATGTCAATCAATTGAATTGACCACAGGTGGACTCTAATCAAGTTMTAGAGACATCTCAAAGATGATCAACGGAAACAGAATGTACCTGAGCTCAATTTAGGTGTCTCATAGCAAAGGGTCTGAAATAAAGTATCTGTTTTTTATAAATTAGCAAACGTTTCTGAAAACCTATTTTCGCTTTGTCATTATGGGGTAGTGTGTGTAGATTGATAAGGAAAAACAATATTTTATCCGTTTTAGAATAAGGCTGTAACATATCAAAATGTAGAAAAGGGGAAGGTCTGAAAACCTTCCAAATGAGCTGTGTGTGTGATTTCTGTGTCATAGCTTTGTGTAGTATTGGTATTAGCAGTGAAAATGACTAGCTGACAGTAAAAGTTAATAAGCTGTGTTGATGTTAACAACCCGTTCTTTCTTTCTCATTCTTTCCGTCCTGTCCCCCTACAGTGTGTGGAGGTGAGCTGAACGCTCCCTCGGGGACCATCTCGTCCCCTAACTATCCCAACCTGTACCCTCACAGCCGTACGTGTCGTTGGGAGATCACTGTGGTCCCGGGCAGGAGGGTCACTCTCACCATCAACGACCTTCGGCTGGAGGGCACCAGCATCAGCAGCTGCTACGCCGACTATGTGGATGTGGGTCCCACTTATCTTTCAGCTTCTCTTCTTTTAGGTTCACTTTTTCATCATTTAAGTTGGTGTGTTGGTTTACTTTCTCATTTGCTTCCACTTGCTGTGTAGTCATATCATCTAAGATTCAATTCTACTCAATTCTTCTAGCACATAATCAGCCAGGTCACATCCATGGTTCTTTCCATGCTTCCAGTTTGACTTRATTGGTTCTAATGCAGTTCTAATGGTTCTAACTGGTTCTGATGGCGTGGTTCTCCTCCCTCAGGTGTTAAACGGCGTGGCGGTAACCGCCCCTCATATCGAGCGGTTGTGTGGCACCGTGCCAACAGGCTACCAGGTTAAGTCGTCAGGCAACACCATGACTGTAGTGTTCCGTACCGACTCCTCTGTCTCCAATGGAGGCTTTACAGCTACCTACTCCTCCAATGAAGATGCATGTGAGTACAGCTTTACTCTCCTTTTCCTAGCAACTTTCCCCAGGATGTTAGTATAAGATCATGTGTTCTCAGGGTTAATAAGGGTTAATAATAAAGGCGGCCATTGCAGTTTCTACCTCTTTCAAAGACATTTAAAGACACTTTTTATGCAAAGTATGTCTTTAATGTGTAAAGTGTGTTGCCATCCTCATAGGGATGTTAACATTTGGATTTGAATTATCAGAACTGCTCTTAAGTGAAATATCATACATTTAAAATACCATTCAGTGCTTTCTTGTTCTTAACCTCTGTCCTTCTCCATAGTGTGTGGTGGCATCCTCAGTGACCCAGCTGGAGGTAACTTCACCTCCCCGGGCTACCTCGCCTCTAACTACAGCAACAACCTGAACTGTGAGTGGCTGATCCAGAACCCTACACAAATCAACTCGTCCATCGTGGTCATCCTAGAAGACCTACACCTGGAGAACCATCAGACCTGCGAGTCCGACTACATAGAGTTCCGCCTCGGTGAGTCACAACGCTGGATGTGTCGTTTTGCTAATCGAAGAATGTTTACGTTCGTATCCAAAGTAACTACTCATTGGGGTGGTTTCACAGACACAGATTTAAGCATAGCCGTAGAAAAACAATTTTCAATCTTGTATCATCGCTGCAACTCCCCAACGGGCTCGGTAGAGGCGAAGGTGGAGTCATGCGTCCTCCAAAACATGACCCACCTAACTGCACTCCTTAACACCCACCAGCTTAACCTAGAAGCCAGCCGCACCAATGTGTAGGAGGAAACACCGTTCAACTGGCGACCGGGGTCAGCCTGCAGGCACCCGACCCGCCACAAGGAGTCGCTAGAGCGCGATGAGCCAAGTAAAGCCCCACCTGCCAAACCCTCCCCTGACCCGGATGACGCTGGGCCAATTGTGTGCCGTCCTATGGGACTCCCGGCCACGGCCGGTTGTGGCACAGCCCGGGAATGAATCCGGGTCTGTAGTAACTCCTCTAGCACTGCGATGCAGTGAGCTTGCTTTTTATTCCAGGACTAATCGTAATCTGTGTCTGGGAAATTTCCCCGAAGTGATAAAGACAAGTGATTATGTGCCTAACCTTTCTGTAACTGATCCCCAGAAACCGGCTGTGTAACTGTGTGGATGTTGTGCATCTTCCTTTCCTAGGTGACTCTAGCGGGGAGCTGCTGGCCCAGTTCTGTGGCCAGACCACTCCTATGATTCCCCTGGTGGTGTCCACCCCTGAACTCTGGGTCCACTTCCAGACCAACCAAGCTATAGGAGACCTGGGCTTCAAGGCCAAGTACTTATTCTCCGGTGAGCTTAGCCCCATCTCTCACGTACAGTTCCTCAATGTCTCTAAACTCAACATCATGTGGTCCAAGCACCACTAGTTTTATTCGCAGGGATATCAGACACAGATCAATGCTCCACTAAGGCATCAAGATATGAAATGTAGCATTACAATCTTCATAACCTCTCCATCTCCCTATATAGCGGGGTGGTTGGTAGACTGGGGAGGTATAATCCTGCCTTCCCAAACATTTACCTTTTTACTCAGCCATTGTGTCTAGCTCCTAACCTCTACCTCTGTCTCCTTACCTCCCTATAGAATGTGGTGGTTGGCAGACCGGACAGGGAGGCGTAATCTCCAGCCCTGCCTACCCTAACCTCTACCCCAGCCCCAGTCGCTGTGCTTGGTTACTGGAGGCCCCTGAGGGCCACACCATCACTGTGAGTAGTAGAGAATCCCTCAGCAGCACGTCCTGGAGCTGGGTTAAATCTTGTGTGTGTGGTTTGGTAGCTAAATTTAGCTACATAGCTAACACTGTAAGACCAATATCAATCAGCATGTGAACTAGCTAGCTAGCCATATTGGGAAGTGAAGAGGATTTGTGATGCGTTTCTCTAATGTCTTCTGGTAGATGGTGTGATTGTTATATTTGTTTACCTGGATGGTCAATTTCTTAGGTAATAGTGACATTAATAGTAACATTGATGTAGTGTATGGTATTTATGCAGAGCTGGTGCTATAAATTGGATGGTATAATATAAACTCAACTTGTGCAACACAAACAGCCATCACATACCATACAGATTTACCTTAAAAAACATTCAAACCACCCCTCCATTTACCCCCTGTTGTCCCCCTCAGCTCACCTTCAGCTACTTCAACCTGGAGCCTCACAATACCTGTGGCTGGGACTCTGTCACCATCTTCAACGGGGGCTCCCCAGGGTCTCCTGTGATTGGCCAGTACTGTGGAACCACCTCCCCAGGAACCATCCAATCAGGGTCCAACAAGCTGGTGGTGGTTTTCCTGGCCGATCACTCAGTGTCCAGAGGAGGGTTTGTGGCCACCTGGTCAACTGACTCCTCAGGTAGGCTATGGGCCGATGAGTGACCAGGATGTCGTCTTGGCCAGGGTTAAGCAAGGATGGAAATTGGACTTACTTACTTTCTGGATTAACTGAATTTATATGGAATTCACTCCAGCCCTGGTCTTGGGATTGTTCTGTGATAGTTGTGTGATATGTTGTGAAAACATGATGTACTGTTGTATCCCTACAGGCTGTGGAGGAGTGATACACGCTGACACTGGCGTCATCAAGTCTCCCAACTACCCCCAGAACTTCCCTGCCAACATCGAGTGTTCCTGGACCATCATCGCCTCCGAGGGTAGCCACCTGGAGATGAACTTCAACTCTGACTTCCAGATCCCTGATGCCAACGGGCAGTGTCAGAGCAGCTACATCAAGGTGAACACACACTATTGAACCTCCTATCTCCTACACTTGCTTGATAAGATTGCGCCCTCTATTAAAATAGCCTTTGGTATTGCAAGGTTGACGCTCCGCTGACATCATATGACTAAAATATTGAACCCAAGGAGTGGGAATTATTTTGTATACTGGTTCTGTGCAGGGGTGTGTGGTACGCCACTGGTTCTGTGGTCTGCTAGCTGCAGGGTGTGACAGCACTGATCCAGTCGACATCATCACTCCCTACTGTACAGTACATACTGAACATAACGTCTGCTTGTTACTATCTCTGTGGTATTACCTGTAGGTGTGGTCAGGTGATAGTGAGACCGCTGATGGACTGCTAGCTACAGGTTGTGGTACCACTGCCCCAGCCCCCATCATCGCTCCCTACAACACCATCACCACTAGGTTCCAGTCCACTGGGACTCCAGGAAGAGGCTTCTCAGCCAACTACATCACACGTGAGTAGAGTACTACTAGTGTCTGTTAGGTACACATTTACAGTCGTAATATATCAGTGTATTTTAACTACTATAAAGTTCTCTCTGTTGGCGTCTTCTCTCAGGGTGTGGGGCTAACTTCACTGCCCCCACCGGCCGGGTGGTGTCGCCCAACTACCCAGCCGACTACCCCTTATTCTCCGACTGTAGTTACCTCATAGACTTTGGACCCCAGACTGTTGTCATCCTGGAGTTCCGCACCTTCCAGGTAGAAGGTAAGAAGAAGGACCATCTAAATGGTCATCTTGGCTCTCCTGCAACATGATAGCTGTGTAACAACAACTGCACAAGAGATTTGTCTCTTGCTCTTTGCTGTTGAGAAAGTCAGCCCGATATGCTGCTTCCGAAATGTGTGTCGCTTATTCTACCTTCAAATCACATTCATGATACTATGATTATTTTTACAGTTATTTTCCCCCCATGTTGTCCTAGCCTGTGTCCTTTGTGTCCTGTCCTAGCCCACTCCACGTGTATGTTTGATGGGGTGAAGGTGTACGGTGGTACCCACCCTACGGGGACCCCTATGGCCACAGTGTGTGGCAGCTCCATCCCTGGGCCCTTCAGCACCCTGGGACCCATGCTGGTCAACTTCTACTCCGACTCCATCATCAACGACAACGGCTTCCTGGCTGAGTACAGAGCTATACGTGAGTATCATGCTTCAAGTCTGAGGCCCAATTCTAAATCAACCCTTGGACCCTAAGCCATCTACCAGAGGTGTCCAACTCAATTCCTGGCCGTGCCTCTGCTGGTTTTTGTTATTTCCTTTCATTTCCAATTTAGACCTAGACAACAAGGTGAGGAGAGTTCCCAACTACCTTCAGAGGACTGGAGTTTGACACATTTGCTGTATGCACTTGAAAAGATCTGAGAAGATTTTATTTGTGTTAGCAAATGTGGTGAAACGTCCACCTAGCCTACAAAAGGCAAGGGGGAGCTATTACCATATTGAGTATTAGTGCGTTCTGGCCCTGACTGGATCTGTCTGAGCCTCTGGGCTCAGAGTTTTGGGCTTTGGGCCTCATAGTTCTGGGGTTGTTTACCATTAAGAGGGGAATGCTGCCGTTGTTCTGGRGCTCCATTCAGCCCAGTGGAGAATGTGAGGAATGGAGAGAGGCTGCGCTTTCTAACAATTAGAGGGGATTTGTGAGGAGAGAGGGCTCTGGATACAAGGCCACAGCAGATGGATACCAGGCCAGGGACAACACATACACACAATAAACCCACACACACACACACACATACTACAGCTTCAGAAAGTATTCACACCCATTTTACTTTTTCCAAATGTTGTTGTGTTACAGTCTGACTTTAAAATGGATTAAATTGCATTTTTTTGGTCACTAGCCTACACACAATAATACCCCATAATGTCAAAGCAGAATTATTTTGTTTTTTAAATCTTTTTTTTGTTTTTTTACAAATTAATAAAATAATGTAAGCTGAAATGTCTTGAGTCAATAAGGATTCAACCTCTTTGTTATGGCAAGCCTAAATAAGTCCCCTAGTTTAACAAGTCACATAATAAGTAGCATGGACTCACTCAGTGTGCAATAATAGTGTTTAACATGATTTTTAAAAATCTCTGTACCCCACACATACAATTATCTGTAAGGTCCATCAGTCGAGCAGTGAATTTTAAACACTGATTCAACCACAAAGAAGGGCACCTATTGGTAGATGGATAAAATGAAATGAAAGGCAGACATTGACTATCCCTTTGAGCAGGGTGCACTTATGAATTTCTCTTTTGGATGGTGTATCAATACATCCAGTCACTACAAAGATACAGCCGTCCTTCCTAACTCAGTTGCCGGAGAGGAAGGAAACCGCTCAGGGATTTCACCATGAGGCCAATTGCGACTTTAAAACAGTTAATAATAGGATAAAACTGAGGATGGCTCAACAAAATTGTAGTTACTCCACAGTACTAACCTAATTGATTTTTTTTTTTTATATTCCAAAACATGCATCTTGTTTGCAACAAGGCGCTAAAGTAATATGGCAAATAATGTGGGGAGACAATTAACTTTTTATCCTGAATACATGTGTTATGTTTTGGGGCAAATCCAATACAACACATTACTGAGTAGCACTCTACATATTTTCAAGCATGGTGATGGCTACATTATGTTACGGGTGTGCTTGTAAACATTAAGGACGGGAGTTTTTCAGGATAAAAAAAATTATGTAATGGAGCTGAGCGCAGGCAAAATCCTAGAYGAAAATCTGGTTCAGTCTGCTTTCCCCCAGACACTGAGAGATGGGTTCACCTTTCAGCAGGACAATAACCTAAAACACAAGGGCAAATCTGCGCTGCAGTTGCTTACCAAGAAGACCGTGAATGTTCCCGAGTGGCTGATTTACAGTTTTGACTTAAATCTACTTTAATTTTCAACAAATTGTATAACATTTCTAAAAACATGTTTTGACTTTGTCATTACAGGGTATTGTGGTAAATGGGTGCAATTCTTTTTTTGTTATCTATTTTGAATTCAGGCTGTAACACAGCAAAATGTGGAATAAGTCAAGGGGTATGAATACTTTTCTGAAAGCATGCACGCACACACACAGCCTTCAATTCATAAGGATTTAACTCTGACCTCTGTAATATTCAGACATGRAGCCTGTCAGACAGAACAGTAAATATGTATTATCATCAGTAGCTAAATGACTCAGACGGGCACCCACACACTTCAGACAGGGCAGCCATTATAGCCTCTATAATGGGGGAGACACCACTCTCCATCAAGCCTTTTAGATGATTCATGTCTAGAGTGGCAGGGTAAGCGTGACTGGCTGCACATTGAAAGCTCAGAGTAGTCAAAAACAAAAAGCCTTATTTCTTTATTTTTTGTATGCTTCATAATGAAAACAGCTCTTCTCTCAGAGCCAAGACACAAAACAAAATACAGTCTGAAAATAAACACAATTAAATTAAGTAGGATTCATTCAAGTATATTTAAATCAAGTAGAAGAAAAAAGGGGGAGGAAGGAGACTAATAAAGGGATTTGTGTTTCTGGTATGGTCAGAATGGTGTTAATCAGTGTTTTTTACTGTTAGCATGTGGAGGTGTGTTCAACAGCACTTCTGGTACYGTCAGCAGCCCGGCTGGCATCGATAACTACCACCACAACATGAACTGTACCTACCACATCGTGGTCACTGAAAACAAGATCATCAACCTCAAGTGAGTCCAAGGGACATGCTGCTTTGTCTACTAACCCAGAGAAGGTCTAATAATGATCAGAAAACCAACACGATCCATCATCATTAAAAATAAGAACAGGGAGCAAATGCAAGGCTTAAGTTGAAGTGTTGACTTAGTCTAAAGCACATACAGACTGCATTCTGAGCTAACAATAAGTACCTCATGTCTGTAGTGTAGTACGATCATTCTGATTCTGAGAACAGACTGTCTCATGTCCCCCGTTTCCACCTGCAGGTGTTAATGCCTTTGTGTCACACCATAACCCCCACACAGAGAGAGAGAGAGAGAGAGATAGAGAGAGAGAGTGTGTGTGTGTGTCCCGGTGTATGAGGAAAGATTTCCTCTATGGACCAGGCACCTCCTAACTCAAAACAATTACTTTCCTCCTAAGGGACTGTCTGTGCTTGACAGTGCTTAAACAAACCCACATGAACAGGTTGACACCTTTTCCAGATAGTCATGTCAGGCTTTAAGTGACACCCACATCTCCTCAGATGTCCCATAACCCTCTGCCTCTCCATCCACCAATCAGGTGGAACACCTTCCATCTGGAGGCGTCGTCGTCCTGTCGCTATGACTATGTGATCGTGTACGACGGGCCCAACGCCATGGCTCCTATAATGGGGCAGTTCTGTGGCACGGAACTCCCGCCCAACCTCCAGTCCACAACCAATCAGATGTTTATCGCCTTCACGACCGACTCATCCGTGTCTGGGATTGGCTGGCGGGCCACCTACATTGAGACTCTGGGTAGGTCATCTTACACCTGGCTTCTCTATTGGTCTATTAAAAAACAGTGGATGGTGTTACATTTTTCTTATCTAAGTGTCCCAGACACTATATGGGCTATTTGAAAACAACGGACTGTATCTATATAAAAGATGGTTACATATCTTACATTGTCCTATACTTATTCAGGCCTCAAGCTACTGTCGACGTTAAGTTAACATAGTTTGTTTTACACTCACTCTAGAGAAGTGAGAGGCCAGGATTGTTGTTCTACTCTCTCCAATATTAACCCACATGTCTTAAATCCTTATGTGGGGTGTGGGGGGGCTGTACATTCCCAATGACTGCCCCGCTGCGCATAAACAGCCTTTTGTCCATCCGATGGGCAGGGGGCCAGCCAGCCATATTAGTGTACTCAGACCAGGACAAAAGAGAGAGAGAGAGAGAGGCATTATGCATGCATCAAGCTAGTGAATACAGGGCGTGAATGTGAGAATGTTTTTTTWAAATCTCTTTTGCCATTTATTTTAATGCATTTAATCTAGTTGATTAGTGTTTGATAGTCTAGATTCAAATGTCTCTGTAAAGTATAGAGAGGGTTGATTTGTGTTTGATAGTCTACTGTAGATACAAAAGGCTCTATAAAGTATAGAGAGGGCTGAGAAAGAATCCAAGATTCCATCATTGTCATAGAAGAGAGCCATGGTGAATCACCCCACTCTGTGTTACACTTAAATCAATCTCCAGCTGTGGTTGCCCCTGTTTCCCATGGAGCAGAAGGCCCTCCGAGGGATGTGAGCAGCAGAACAGACTGGGCAGAGGGGGAAGATTTATGACGGCGCACACAAACACTCCTCTGTCTCTGGGAATGTTGGGAGTTCTATAGGTTTTAACACGTTATGTTCACTGTTCACAGCGTACCCCCTCAGAGCTCAGACATCCAGTCCCTCAGTTAGTTTTGATGCATACAGCGCAGCAACAGCAGGAGGGACAACTGAGTATATGGGGACATGTGATATCTTGATGTGATATTAAATATCACTTGATGGGTGGATACTCAACAAGTACTGTTTTGAATGTGTACCACCCTTGTTTGATCATGTAGGCCTATACATGTGTAATAACAGCCATGCAATCTTCTTTGAGAATTCATGGATATTTAGAGCTATCTGCTGTTCACTTATGGAAGCCTGCATGAGAACTCCCAAAGCCCACGGTATATCATAACTCATGTCTTCCTCTACCCTCTTCCACTTTTCTCTTCCTCCCCTGTCTCTCTCTCCAGGCCCGGCACAAGGTTGTGGGGGTTATCTCTCTACACCTATAGGCATGTTTGGCTCTCCGGACTCTAACGGTGATGGGAACTATGAGTACAATATGGACTGCCTGTGGACTATCACCATGCCCATCAACAAAGTCATTAACCTCACCTTCTCCTCGTTTGAACTGGAGGGAGCTTCTACATCTACCTGCCATTACGACTACGTCAAGGTTAGGAGATCTAGCATTCCTTCCATTCATTTGTTCACTCATTCGTTTATTTGCTCTCTCGTTTGTTCGTTCTTTCACTCATTAATCTGCTCTTTTTTCTTTCTTTCGTGTGCGCCGCCTTCTACCCTTCACTATCAGATCTTTGACGGAGACAATATGAACTTCCCTCTGGTGGGGACGTACTGTGGACGTGATGTAATCCCAGGACCCTTTGTGTCTGTTAGTAACTTCCTGACTGTACACTTCGTCACTGACAGCTCTGTCAGCTACAGGGGCTTCAACGCCACCTACAGGGCACAGGACAGTAAGACACCCTTATGATCTATTCCCTCCATTTCTTTCTATTAAAGTTCACCTGCCCTGCACTCATTGGCTAATCCATCACACTATTATWAATACAAACATTGAACACATATTTACAGTACCAGTCAAAAGTTTGGACAAACCTACTCATTCCAGGGTTTTTCTTTATTTGTTACTATTTTCTACAATTTAGAATAATAGTGAAGACATCAAAACTATGAAATATCACATATGGAATCATGTCGTAACCAAAAACGTGTTAAATTCTTCCAAGTATTCACCCTTTGCCTTCATGACAGCTTTTCACACTCTTTGAAAACTCTCAACCAGCTTCATGAGGTGGAATGCATTTCAATTAACAGATATTCCTTGTTAAAAGTTCATTTGTGGAATTTCCTTCCTTCCTTAATGCGTTTGAGCCAATCAGTTGTGTTGTGACAAGGTAGGGGTGGTATACAGAAGATAGCCCTATTTGGTAAAAGACCAAGTCCCTATTATGGCAAGAACAGCTCAAATAAGCAAAGAGAAACAACAGTCCATCATTACTTTAAGACATGAAGATCAGTCAGTCTGGAAATTTCAAGAACTTTGAAAGTTTCTTCAAGTGCAGTCACAAAAACCATCAAGCACTATGWTGAAACTGTCTCTCATGAGGATCGCCACAGGAAAGGAAGACCCAGAGTTACCTCTGCTGCAGAGGATAAGTTCATTAGAGTTAACTGCACCTCAGATTGCAACCCAAATAAATGCTTCACGGAATTCAAGTAACAGACACATCTCAACATCAACTGTTCAGAGGAGACTGCGTGAATCTGGCCTTCATTGTTGAATTGCTGCAAAGAAACCACTACTAAAGYWCACCAAWAAGAAGAAGAGAGTTGCTTGGGCCAATCACGGTGGAAATCTGTCCTTTGGTCTGATGTGTCCAAATTTMWGATTTTTGGTTCCAATCGCTGTGTCTTTGTGAGATGCAGAGTAGGTWAACYGATGATCTCTGCATGTGTGGTTCCCACCGTGAAGCATGGAGATGTGATGGTGTCGGGGTGCTTTGCTGGTGACACTGTGATTTATTTAGAATTCAAGGCACACTTAAKCAGCATGGCTACCACAGCATTCTGCAGCGCTACGCCATCCCTTCTGGTTTGCGCTTAGTGGGACTATCATTTGTTTTTCAACAGGACAATGACCCAAAACACACCTCCAGSCTGTGTAAGGGCTATTTGACCAAGGAGGAGAGTGATGGAGTGCTGCATCAGATGACCTGGCCTCCACAATCACCAACCTCAACCCAATTGAGATGGTTTTGGATGAGTTGGACCGCAGAGTGAAGGAAAAGCAGCCAACAAGTGCTCAGCATATGTGGGAACTCCTTCAAGACTGTTGGAAAAGCATTCCTCATGAAGCTGGTTGAGAGAATGCCAAAAGTGTACAAAGCTTTCATCAAGGCAAAGGGTCGATACTTTGAAGGATCTAAAATATATTTTGATTTGTTTAACACTTGTTTTGGTTACTACATGATTCCATATGTGTTATTTCATAGTGCTGATGTCTTCACTATTATTCTACAATGTAGAAATTAGTAAAAATAAAGAAAAACCCTTGAATGAGTAGGTGTGTCCAAACATTTAACTGGTACTGTATATTAATTGGCGTGTGGGTATTGCGATTCAAAAGACGTGTGTGTGTGTGTGTGTGTGTGTGTGTGTGTGCGTTATCCAGGACTCTGTGGAGGCACTCTGAATGCTACAAATGCGGTCCAGACCATAACATCTCCTATGTACCCCAACGCCTATCCCCCGTTCATCTCGTGTCGCTGGGTCCTGGACGCCCCTCCTCAGGAGAGCGTTAAAGTAGCCGTACAGCAGTTCAACCTGCAGCCCAGCCAGAGCTGTAACACCAACTTCCTGCACATGAGTGACTGGCCTGTGGTGAGACAGGCTAGCCAATTTTTTGTTGTTGCTTTTCTATGTGTTTATTTGTACAGAGTGTTCTTGGGTCACTTGAAAGTCACCTAAAATTAAACGTTGTATTATATACTTATATTTGTAGGATACTACTACTCTAGATGTCAGCTCTTTTAAACTGTTAACCGTAACTGTGACAATAGCCYTAACCGTTACTGTACTGACAGGCATACTTGCACCTCCTTGTGAAGCTGTCATGTCAGGACTGGGAATATTATTTTAGAAAGTKTGTCTTCACTTACTCTGTGAGTCTCCAAAAAAGACTTACTCTAATGCCRTTAATCTTTCTGTATTGTGTGTTTCACAGGGAGACTACGGACAGGCACACAAGTTCTGTGCTGCGGACCACATCCCAGACTTCTACAGCTACGGGAGGACCATGCACATCGTCTTCAAGTCTGACGCCTTCATCACCGGCAACGGAATGAGTCTGACCTATCAGGTGGCAGGTATGGTGATGGCAGACTTCCAACCGTTAAGAGGGAGAGGCTCCCTCTTACCCAATTCTCCTTTTACTAGTGACTTATTTTAAACATCTGTGTTTGTCCCATGTCTTTATCTTGAATGTATTTGTCTGGTGTTTTCTCCCTTGTCTGATTATTCGTCTGTCCTGTGTGCTCCTCCAGGTTGCAGCAGGACCTATGAGCAGGCCTACGGCTACCTGAAGAGCCCCGACTGGCCTAACATGTACCCCCACGATGTCGACTGTACCATCATCCTCATGGCCCCCCAGAACAACTCCATCTCTCTGTTCTTCAACAGCTTCAACCTGGAGTCCCACTCCACCTGTAGTTATGATTACCTAGAGGTGAGGACACAGACAGTCTGAGGACACCCTGGCTCAGTCTGCCACTTTACTTGATGCATGGCCATTTWATACCATACAAGGGCCTGGTTGAAATTCTCTCCTGACAGTCTGTTCTAAGTTTGTTTTTTATGCTCATTTTCATATCTTGGAATGTTACATTTTAATGGCATTTGGATGACACATAAAATATTATTTAGCTGCTTTATGAATTCTGTGTATCCCAGTCAGTCATTCCTTGGTGTTGTATGTTTATAAAAGGCAACGTCTCGTCCCTGTTCCTCAGGTCCGGAATGGCAGTACAGAATCTGCCCCACTGTTAGGAAAGTACTGCGGGTCCACACTTCCCAATCCTATATTCCCGGGCACCAACCAGCTTTACATGCGCTTCAAGAGTGACTTCTCTGGTGCCAAGGACGGCTTTGAGATCACCTGGACCTCTTCTCCAGAGGGTGAGTGATTGAACCCTGTAGGGTGTCCCCATCCTGAAAGACAAGAGAGACACATTCCTAGTCCTAAACCATCTCCTCCTTCTGTAGTTTACCGTATGATGCAACCGAGACAATGGTCAAGATCTATCCATTTGAATGACAAAATAGCTGTTTGGTTTATTAAAAAAGGACCAAAAGGTTCTAACAGTGTATCTGTAGTACATAATTGTATAAGGGGATATCAACCGAGAAGTTGCTTGCTTTTATATTGAAGGTGTGTGTCTGTGCAGTATGTGTATTTTCATSTGTGTGTCTGTGTGTTTTCTCCCCAGGTTGTGGAGGGCGGTTATACGGAGACCACGGCTCTGTGACCAGTCCTAACTACCCTGGCACCTATGCCAACGGTACCCACTGTGAGTGGGGCATTAAGGCTCCTAATGGGCGTGTGGTGACTGTCACCTTCGCCCAGATCAGCATTGATGACCCAGGAGACTGCCAGAACAACTACCTGAAGCTGTTTGACGGGAAAGATGCTAGCACTCCTCCTATTGGCCCCTACTGTGGAGCGGTACGTCACATAGGAATTCATATTTAGTTTACTTTGTTGATTTGTTTCCATTTTATTGTGGGGAATGTAGGTATCATCGTACTCAACCTCAAATGGTCTTGTTTTGGTGCGATGAACCAATAAACAATTAAGTTCAGAAAATGAACGGTGATTCGCACTAAAAAATAGACCACTTTTTTTTCTTTGCTTTTCAGCAGGCAAACAAAAATAATTTACATTTTATTGAGGAACAAAAGAGCATATCTGGATTATGTGGCATTTGTACAATTTATCAATAGCGTTTATTATACAGTTAATATACAGATTATAACATAGAATGAATGATTGTTGTCATATAAGGGCAAGGGTTATGTATGTGGTACCCCGTTATTCTCCTCTAGCCCTCCCTTCTTTCTTGTCGTTCACAGGAGACGAATATCGCTCCGTTCACAGCATCCTCACACCACGTCTACGTCGTGTTCAACGCCCAGTACTCTGTCCTGCCTTCTGGGTTCAGGCTTACATGGAGCAGCTGATAAGACACACACTCACACACTAACCACATGCTTGTTTACAGATTCTCTAATCATGCCAGTGAAACTGGACATCTGCCATGAGATCTTAGCAGACCAATTAAATGTAAATAATGAAAAAGCTCTAAAATTGGACCGTAGAATGTTTGAATCATCTGTTTGTAGATAATTTTCGAAAGAATGGCAAATATGTATTTTATGGAGTTGCAATTGGGTAATAAATGAATGTATTTTTTCATATAAGATCTTTGATGTGCCAGCCGACATAGCAACCTTTTAATAAAAGTTATGTTTTAAACGTATTATGGGGGTATCTATCTTACAGGGCAGCAGTTGTATTGAATTGTAAATGCATGTATTACATCAGGAGACAACTTTATGACCAGACTGACCTTCCACATACACATATTATTAGTGGAATGTATTGAGAAGCAACAGTCGTGCAAAACATGAAACAAGCTCCTTTTTCATTGGTAGGGATCTCTCTTAAAATACTTGCATCTATTAATCAAAAGATGTTGTTGGTATACACTGAGTGTACAAAACATTAGGGACATTAGGAGCATAGATGAGGATATGAAAACCTCAGCTATAAATATGCAGTGACAGTCCGAATATGCATTCTGTAGCGTCTTTGTACTCTTCAATGGCCCGTTGTTGCTACATACACTGAGTGTACAAAATATTAGGAAAAACTTGCTAATATTGAGTTGCCCTCAGAACATCGGGGGAATAGACACTATAAGGTGTCAAAAGCGTTCCACAGGGATGCTGGCCCATGTTGACTCTAATGCTTCCCACAGTTGTCAAGTTGGCTGGATGTCCTATGGGTGGTGGATCATTCTTGATAAACACAGGAAACTGTTGAGCGTGAAAAACCCATTCTTGATACACTCAAACCGGTGCGCCTGGCACCTACTACCATACCCTGTTCAAAGGCACTTTAATATTTTGTTTCTTGCTCTCACCCTCTGAAAGGCACACATACACAATCCATATCTCAAGGCTTAAAAATCCTTCTTTAATCTGTCTCCACCCCATCCACACTGATTTTAGTGGATTTAACAGGTGACATCAATAAGGGATCATAGCTTTCAACTGTGTCCAACTGGTCAGTCTGTCTTGGAAAAACAGGTGTTCATGTTTTGTACACTTCTATGATGTTAATTCAACAGGAACAATTTGGCTGGCTCTTTTCGCTCCCATTTTGTTTCCCCCTAAACACACACATGCATACTCCGCAAACACACACACACCTTCTACACAAGCTCCCTGTCAGTGAGTGTGTCTAATTCCATCAGTTATTGGACTGTCTAATTTGAGTGGAGTTTCAAACCCTCTGGCTCTGCTAGTGCCCCTGGACACGCCTCAACTGACATGACACCTCTGACAGCCCTGATCAAACGGACAGTAAGAGAGAAGGAAAGGGGGATAGTAAAGAGAGATAGGAGAGAGGGGGTAGCAGAGAGCAAGAAAGAGGGGGCAATGAGAGGCTGAGAGAGAAAGTAGAGAGGGAGGGAGGAGAGGGAAAAGGAGAGAGATGGATAGCGGAGAGGGAGAGAGACAGATTGATAGCAGGGAGAGAGGGATCAGAGTAAATGCTGTCAGAACCAGACTTACACAGACAGTGCTAATATTGTTCTGACAGCTCTTGGCTATGGGAGAAAAGGATCAGGAAGGCTAGTGCTCTCAGGGGAGTAAGAATGGTCTGAGGGACTTAAGCTGTATTATTCTGCAGGAACCAATAAAGGGACATCAGAAATGCAGAGTATCTCACTTAGCGTGTTCGGGTGAAGCCTCCCACATTTACATTTTAGTCATTCAAGACGCTCTCATCCAGAGCGACTTACAATCAAACAATCACCTGTATTCATAATGCCCTTTTTACATCAGCAGATGTCACAAAGTGTTTACAGAAACCCAGCCTAAAACCCCAAACAGCAAGCATTGCAGTTATAGTCACCAACACAAAGCCTGACGGCGCCATCCCCACCAGGACAATGCCATCCAGTTTAGCATCCATGGTGTCCAGTCCGGGAACCACAGGATGGAGGGGGTCTACGCCAAGGCAGAGGTTGATCTTGCCCCCCACATAGCGCTTCATACTGATCAGGTAGTCTTTGCAACACAGCATGAGGCCTCACTCTCTGATCAGCTGCTTGTTCTGGTTGTAGGCAACAGTAAATGCAATGACTAGAGAGTGAGAGAGATTGGGGAAGTGTGAGGTGCCCTCTTACACTCAATAACTTGATGTTTCACCTGTAGCTACAATGATTGCAGCAAAGCATCCCCAAAGCATCACACTACCACCACCGTGCTTGACAATTTGTATGAGGTTCTTACTGTGCAATGCAGTGTTTGATTAATGCCAGACATAACGGGACCCGTGTCGTCCAAAAAGTTCCACATTTGACTCTGTCCATAGAACATTCTTCCAGTAGTCTTGACAATCATCCAGGTGCTTTCGGGTGCTTTTTCGCAAATTTGAGTCGACTTTTTGGATGGCATGGGCCCTGTTATGTCTGGCCAAAACCAAGCGCTGCATTCCGCAGTAAGAACATTGTATTAACGGTCAAGCACGGTGGTGGTAGTGTGATGGTGTGGGATGCTTTGCTGCCTCAGCACCAGGAAGACTTGCCATTGAAGGAACCATGAATTCCACTCTGTATCAGAGAATTCTTCAGGAGGATGTCAGGCTATCCGTCTGTGAGCTGAAGCTGAATCGCAGCTGCGTCATGCAGCAAGACAATGATCCAAATCACACTATCAAGTCTACATCAGAGTGGCTGAAAAGCAACACATTTCATGTTTTGGAAGTCCAGACCTAAACCCGATTTGAGATGTTGTGGCAGGACCTGAAACGAGCAGTTCATGCTCGAACCCCCACAAATGTTGCTGATTTAAGCAGTTTTGCATGGAAGAGTGGGACAAAATTCCTCCACATCGATGTGAGAGACTGATCAARAACTACAGGAAGTGTTTGGTTGCAGTCATTGCAGCTAAAGGTTATTAAGTGTTATTAAGTTTAAGGGGACAATTACTTTTTCACACGGGGACATTGGGTGTTGCATAACTTTGTTTATAAAATAAATGAAATAAGTATCCACATTGTGTGTTACTTATTCACTCAGGTTACTGTCTCTAAATTACGTTTTGATTGAAGATCTGACAACATTCTGTCACGATTCCTAATGAAGGTGGCTCCCCTTCCTGTTCGGGTGGCGCTCGGCGGTCGTGGTCACCGGCCTACTAGCTGCCACTGATCCTTTTCTCCCCTTTTCTGTTTATTGGTTTCACCTGTTTTGTGTTTGGTTAATTAGTTGAGCTATATTACCCAGCAGGCCCGCCTGCTATTTGTGCGGGATTGTTTGTGTAACTAGGGTGCACGTTTGAGGTATACGTGTTTTGTGGGTTTTGCTGGACTGTTGCAGTCCCCGGTTTTGGGGCATTTGTTTTGTGTGCGCCTTGTGTTTTGTGGAGTGGCTTATGTTCACCGTTTTGTGCATTAAATTAGCACTACCACTGAACTCTCTGCTTCCTGCACCTGACTTTGCACCCACTACACCCAGATCGTTACACATTCAGTGTCAAAAATATGCAAAAACWGAGAAAATCAGAAACAGTTGAAGTCGGAAGTTTACATACACCTTAGCCAAATACATTTAAACTCAGTTTTTCACAATTCCTGACATTTAATCCAAGTAAAAATCCCTGTTTTAGGTCAGTTAGGATCACCACTTTATTTTAAGAATGTGAAATGTCAGAGTAATAGTAGAGAGAATGATTTATTTCAGCTTTTATTTCTTTCATCACATTCCCAGTTTTACATACACTCAATTAGTATTTGGTAGCATTGCCTTTAAAGTATTTGGTAGCATTGTCTTTATCTTCGGTCAAACGTGTCGGGAAGCATTCCACAAGCTTCCCACAGTAAGTTGGGTGAATTGTGGCCCATTCCTCCTGACAGAGCTGGTGTAACTGAGTCAGGTTTGTAGGCCTCCTTGCTTGCACACGATTTTTCAGTTCTGCCCACAAATTTTCTATAGGATTGAGGTCAGGGCTTTGTGATGGCCACTCCAATACCTTGACTTTGTTGTCCTTAAGCCATTTTGCCACAACTTTGGAAGTATGCTTGGGGTCATCGTCCATTTGGAAGACCCATTTGCGAGCAAGCTTTAACTTCCTGACTGATGTCTTGAGATGTTYCTTCAATATATCCACATAATTTTCCWCCCTCATGATGCCATCTATTTTGTGAAGTGCASCAGTCCCTCCTGCAGCAAAGCACCCCCACAACATGATGCTGCCACCCCCGTGCTTCACGGTTGGGATGGTGTTCTTCGGCTTGCAAGCCTCCCCCTTTTTCCTCCAAACATAACGATGGTCATTATGGCCAAACAGTTCTATTTTTGTTTCATCATTCCTCCAAAAAGTACGATCTTTGTCCCCATGTGCAGTTGCAAAACGTAGTCTGGCTTTTTTATGGCGGTTTTGGAGCAGGGGCTGAGCGGCCTTGCTGAGCGGATTTTCCCATGATGTCAAGCAAAGAGGCACTGAGTTTGAAGGTTGGCCTTGAAATACATTCACAGGTACACCTCCAATTGACTCAAATTATGTCAATTAGCCTATCAGAAGTTTCTAAAGCCATGGCATCTTTTTATGGAATTTTCCAAGCTGTTTAAAGGCACAGTAAACTTAGTGTATGTAAACTTCTGACCCACTGGAATAGTGATACAGTGAATTTTAAGTGCAATAATATGTTTGTAAACAATTTTTGGAAAAATTACTTGTGTCATGCACAAAGTAGATGTCTTAACCGACTTGCCAAAACTATAGTTTGTTAACAAGAAATTTGTGGAGTGGTTGAAAAACGAGTTATGATGACTCCAACCTAAGTGTATGTAAACTTCCGACTTCAACTGTATGTTTTCACAGCACTGGAGCTAGAAGAACGTCTGAAAGTGAGCTGACAATGTAAATGCTTATTTTTTCTTTCATTCTTTTTTCTTTCCTTCATGTTTGTCTCCTCTTCATAATTTGGGTTGTTGTCCTCTGAATTGGTCATTGCCTTCGATGGTTCGAATCGTCTTTCTCAAAGTGCTTCAGAACTTTCACTGACATGATTGCCAATTGGACAAGTGTAGGTGTCACGCCCTGACCGTAGAGAGCTTTTTATGTCTCTATTTTGGTTTGGTCAGGGTGTGATTTGGGTGGGCATTCTATGTTCTTTTTTCTATGTTTTGTATTTCTTTGTTTTGGCCCGGGTATGGTTCACAATCAGGGACAGCTGTCTATCGTTGTCTCTGATTGGGAACCATACTTAGGTAGCTTTTTCCCACATGGTTTTTGTGGGTAGTTCTTTTCTGTTTAGTGTTTTGCACCTGTTTCTGTTTCATTTATTCTCTTGTTATTTTGTTTAGTGTTCAGTGTAAATAAAAAACACGAACACTTACCACGCTGCGCTTTGGTCCGACTACTCTAGTAGGACTTGGCTGTAGAAATGTGCGTGCTAGATGTTCTATAATGAGCGCAATCCAATGCATAGCTTAAAATCAGAGAAACATTTTAATTTAGTCTAATTATACATTAATTTATTTCAGCCCTGAAAATAGGCCTAATCCCATAGACTAGTTTATAACATTAAAAACATCCCCCAAAACATATTTTTGAAAATTAAACACACCAACAAAAGATAACGTGGGTTGAAAAGTGATGAGGAGTTATTATGCACTCTCCAAAACATTTCAAGGCATGGGTAACGACTGTTATCTTCGTGAATCCATCCGGCATGGACACCTACTGCATCAACAGGTTTAACTCAGCGCTACAGAAGGCCGTTAATGAGAAGATGTCATCAATCTTTGATGAGAAGGCCATTGATGAAAAGGCTGCCCAGCCCCAAGAGAGCCCTGATGATACCACAAACCAGATGTTTGGAGGATGAGGAGGAGTAGAAGAAGAAGTCTAAAGAAAATTAAAATAGGTCTGAAAATAGTGAGGAGGAAAAAAACAATTTATTTATTTTTGACAGCTATGAGGTTGCAGGTTCATAGGTCCATGCCTTGCACATATGGTTCCACAGTTATTGTATCTGAATATAAAGCTGGAATTCTGACCATAGGTAATTAAGATACAAAGGGTAGAGTAAGAGGAAGCAACACGATTCCAACAAAATCTTGTTACACAACAAAATGTGTCAATATCAAACTGAAACTATAGAGTGTGGACATCATATCCACCACAAAAATATTGTTATATTCAGTGGTGGAAAAAGTACCCAATTGTCATACTTGAGTAAAAGTAATTTATAGAAAGTTTCTAAAGTAAAAGTGAAAGACACTACTTGAGAAAAAGTCTAAAAGTATTTGGTTCTAAATATACTTAAGTATCAAACATAAATGGAATTGGTAAAATAAAGTAAATTACCAAAAGTAAAAATATAAATAATTTTCTTGGTTTTAAAATGTGCAGATAGCCAGGGGTACACTCCAACACTTAGACATCATTTACATTTGTGTTTAGTGAGTCTGCCAGATCAGAGACAGTAGAGATGACCATGTGTTCTCTTGATAAGTGCGTGAATTAGACCATTTTCCTGTCCTGCTAAGCACACGACATGTAACGAGTCATTTGTGTGTTAGGGAAAATGTATGGAATAAAAAGTTCATTCTTTTCTTTAGGAATGTAGTGAAGTAAAAGTAAAAGTTGTGAAAAATATAAATAGTCAAGTAAAGTACAGACACCACAAAAAACTACTAAGCAGGTCAGTTAAGAACAAATTCTTATTTTCAATGACGGTCTAGGAACAGTGGGTTAAAGGCCTTGTTCAGGGGCGGAATGACAGATTTTTACCTTGTCAGCTTGGGGATTTGATCTTGCATTTTTGGTTACTAGGCCAACACTCTAACCACTAGGCTACCTGCCGACCCACTAAAGTAGTACTTTACACCACTGGTTATATTCAAGAATCAGTGGCTTTGTCATTAATTTATAAAGTGATGTACGAATCGTAGACTGTAGCTTTAACCCTCCCCATCCTCCATGAGAAAGGTTAAAAAGGGATGAGGTATTCTGATCAGTTCTGATTTTAGGTGGGTCTTCAATGGCTTTTTGTTTGTGGTCTCCTTTTATAGCGTGTGTGTACTTTTTCCTACCTTATCAGGATGACCCCAATGTGCAGACCAGCTAGCTGTTGTGTTTTCTAACATTTTCAATCTCTCTCTAGCTCAGGCTGTTATCCCCACCTGCTTCAGATAGATGTCCACTATCATCCCTGTGCCCAAGAAAGGGAAAGTAACTGAACTAACTAACTACCAACCCGTAGCACTCATTTCCACCATGAAGTGCTTCGAGAGGCTAGTCCAAGACCACATCAACTCCTCCCTCCCCGACACAGTCACTCCTCTCCAATTCGCCTAGCGCCCCGACAGATCCACAGATGACGCAATCGCCATTGCACTGCACACTGCCCTCACCCACCTGGACAAAAGGAATGCATATGTGAGGATGCTGTTCATCGACTGCAGCTCGGCCTTCAATACCATAGTGCCCTCTAAGCTCACCACAAAGCTCACGGCCCTGGGACTGAACTCTTCGCTACACTGGGTCCTGAACTTCCTGACGGGCTGCCCCCAGGTGGTGAAGGTAAGCAAAATGACCTCCTCCACACCGATCCTCAACAGGGGGGCCCCACAAGAGTGTGTCCTCAGTCCCTTCCTGTATTCTCTGTATACCCATAACTGCGTGGCCTAACACAGTTCCAACTCCATCATCAAGTTTGCTGACGACACGACAGTAGTAGGTCTAATTACCTACGCCCTCCCTAGGCACTCTAACGGTGTAGTACCAGGTTAACAACCTCTCCCGCAATGTCAGCAAAATAAAGGAGCTGATTATGGACTTCAGGAGGAACCAGGCTGGGCATGCCCCCATGCCCCCATCCACCACAGAGATGACTCCGGGGCCGGACCCTGGTRTCTACACATTGAGAACAGTTTTTACTACAGATACTGTCTGCTGTGAATTATAAGTAGCTTTCATAGAAATCTTAACCTTGTGACCCAATCTATACATCTGTTGTTTGTCATGTAGACTGAAGGGTGTGTATCTCTGCTATAAAAGGCCATGGTATCTTTTGTCATTGGACTCTCAACGAATCACCTAGTGGMGGTTCGTTGACAAGCTCCATTACTGCAGTAATTAAATTATAAAGTTTGATTGTTTTGAAGAAATCTAAAAGTCTCTCCTTTTGATTACAATAATTCCACGACACTCCTTCCATATTTTCTTTAATGTAATCTATGGACATATTGGGTATTGGGACCCCAGTGATGACTCCCCTCAACCTAGCATAAGCACCATGGACACAGCTTTTAACCTTCTACCCATTAAGCTTTTCCATTTGCAACCAGGCTTCCATTGCTGAGTCTGAGTACCACAAAATATTAGCATTCTACCATTTCTAATGAACCAGGCTAGATTGACTTCACCTATCTCTTTCTCTACGGCATTGGTTAATCGTATAGTGTGTAAATGAGGCCATGTGGTCTCATCAAACACCATCACAACTTTCCACTCTGACACATTATTACCCTTGCTTCTTACCTTGGCCCTCCCCATGCTTTCTTTAATAGACGGTCCACTGCTTTCAGTATCATGATCTCTTTTCTTTCTATGTCTTTTCACTACAGACCATTCAGATCCTTGACCCTCATCCTCCCGCTCCAAATCAAATCCAAATCTCTTCATTCAAAGACTCAATCATGGACACTCTTACTGAGTGTTGTGGCTGCTTTGCGTGATGTATTGTTGTCTCTACCTTTTTGCCCTTTGTGCTGTTGTCTGTGCCCAGTAATGTTGCTACCATGTTGTTGTCATGTTGTGTTGCTACCATTCTGTGTTGTCATGTGTTGCTGCCTTGCTATATTGTTGTCTTAGGTCTCTCTTTATGTAGTGTTGTGTTCTCTCTTGTCGTGATGTGTGTTTTGTCCTATATTTATATGTTATTTGTTATATATTTTTATTTTTAATCCCAGCCCCTGTCCCCGTAGGTCTTTTGCCTTTCGATAGGCCATCATTGTAAATAAGAATTTGTTCTTAATTAACTGACTTGCCTAGTTAAATAAAGGTTAAATAAAATAAATAAAAAATAATGAAATAAAAAATGATCAGAACTGTTTCCCGTATTGATCACATTCCAGCACAGCTGCTGCTTCTCGAACGTTTTCTCCATTTCCTCCACTTCGTCCGCACTACTCGCTGACATTTCCAACCATCCTCCATGCGTTCCTGCAAATCACATCCACTGAGGTATACAGTAATAAGAACTAGAGACTGCCTCCAAGATGGCCGACCATCGTTTTCAACGTAATCTATGTACGGCAAGTTCGCATACTCTGTTTCGTGAGGTATAACGCGATCCCGGTTCCGGGGACATGACCAGATAGAAAATCCAATATGGCTGACATTGTGTATTTTAGATTTTTGATTTAGATTTGATTTATTAGGATCCCCATTAGCTGACACAAATGGCTAGTCTTACTGGGGTCCGACATACAGTACCAGTCAAAAGTTTGGACATACCTACTAATTCAAGGACTTTTCTTTATTTTAACTATTTTCTACATTGTAGAATAATAGTGAGGACATCACAACAATGACATAACACATATGGAATCATGTAGTAACCAAAAAAGTGTTAAACAAATAAAAATATATTTGAGATTTGAGATTCTTCAAAGTAGCCACCCTTTGCCTTGATGACAGCTTTGCACACTCTTGTCATTCTCTCAACCAGCTTCATGAGGTAGTCACCTGGAATGCATTTCAATTAACAGGTGTGCCTTGTTAAAAGTTAATTTGTGGAATTTCTTTCCTTCTTAATGCGTTTGAGCCAATCAGTTATGTTGTGACAAGGTAGGAGTGGTATACAGAAGATAGCCCTATTTGGTAAAAGACCAAGTCCATATTATGGCAAGAACAGCTCAAATAAGCAAAGAGAAATGACAGTCCATCATTACTTTAAGACATGAAGGTCAGTCAATCTGGAAAATGTCAAGAATTTAAAACATTTCTTCAGGTGCAGTCGCAAAAACCATCAAGCGCTATGATGGAACTGGCTCTCATGAGGACCGCCACAGGAAAGGAAGACCCAGAGTTACCTCTGCTGCAGAGGACGAGTTCAAATAACAGACACATCTCAACATCAAATGTTCAGAGGAGACTGCGTGAATCAGGCATTCATGGTCGAATTCCTGCCAAGAAACCACTACTAAAGGACACCAATAAGAAGACAAGACTTGCTTGGGCCAAGAAACATGAGCAATGGACATTAGGCCGGTGAAAATCTGTCCTTTGGTCTGATGAGTCCAAATTTGAGATTTTTGGTTCCAACCATCATGTCTTTGTGAGACACAGGTGAACGGATGATCAACACTTTGTTGGTTACTACATGATTCCATATGTGTTATTTAATAGTTTTGATGTCTTCACTATTATTCTATAATGTAGAAAATTGTACAAATTAAGAAAGAATAAAGAAACAAACTTTTGACTGATACTGTATCACGAAAAGACATTACAGACAAAATACTCGTCACGCCCTGACCATAGAGAGCTGTTTATTCTCTATGTTGGTTAGGTCGGGGTGTGATTAAGGGTGGTTTATCTAGGGGAATTATATGTTTATGTTGGCCTGGTATGGTTCCCAATCAGAGGCAGCTGTTTATCGTTGTCTCTGATTGGGGATCATATTTAGGTAGCCATTTCCCCATTGTGCTTTGTGGGATCTTGTCTAGGTATAGTTGCCTGCGAGCACGACGCTGAGCGTCACGTTTTGTTTATTCGCGTTATTGTTTTTGTTCTATAAGTTTCTCTTCCAAATAAAAGGATGGAAACATACCACGCTGCATCTTGGTTATTATGACGAACGTGGCAATACTTTACAATCTACATACATCTAAAAACATGAACTTGTATTGTGTGTGTGCATCTATCAGTTACACATACATGTCAGTACATACACACAATAAGTAGGTCACATGGGGGAGAGGCGTTGTGTCATGAGGTGTTGCTTTATTTGTTTTTGAACCCAAATTTGCTGTTCACTTGCGCTACATAAGATGGGAGTTCCATGCACTCATAGCTCCGTATAATACTGTACATTTCCTTGAATTTGTTCTGGACCTGGGGACTGTGAAAAGACCTCTGGTGGCATGTTGGTGGGGTAAGTGTGTGTCAGTGCTGTGTGTAAGTTGACTATGCAAACAATTTAGAATGTCCAAAACATTAAAGTTTCTTATAAAAGCAAGAAGTGACGCAGTCAGTCTTTCCTCAACTCATAGCCAAGACAGTCCGACATGCATAGTATTAATATTATCCCTCTGATTACAATGAAGAGCAATACYCGCTGCTCTGTTCTGGGCCAGCTGCAGCTTAACTAGGTCTTTCTTTGCAGCACTTGACCATATGACTTGACAATAATCAAGATAAAATTGGCACTTCCCCTGGCTAGCTGGGGTCATAACCTAAGAGCATGAATATAAAATGTTAATAATATTGTCAGCCTAGCGACAATAATTTGAATAATTCATTGGATGTTTTGTGCACAAAGACTAAAGTGTCTTATTAGGAATTTTCTTATTTGATTTCTCAATGGGGCCGTTAATGGAAGTTGTCTCTCTCGGCCGTGATTCAGTTAAATTGCAGTACTGACGCAATACTGTACGTGCAGTCAAAAGCATGCATCCAAACTGGAAACCTGGCCCCTTGATCACATCGGCACCACAGTCTCAAATTTCACCACTCTGTTGAGTTGTCATTAGTTACCACAGCCACAAAGTCAAAATTGGCTACACTGGGTTTCCACTAGATAACACAGTGTCTCAAAGTGGATGTTGATGCAACGCAATCCCAGCCTCGACTACCAATGAGAGCTGGGGATTCTGGGAAATCGTCTTCAAATCTAGAAAACATACTGCTTTCTTGCCAGAGGGGTCTCCAAAAACACGTGTACACACATAGTTACGCATAGCAGGTTTAAAGGGGTTAGGGATTTTGGGGTTAGGGTTAAGGTAGGGTTAAGGGGTAGGGTTAGGGTTTATGGAAAATTTGATTTTTAATGGTAAAACATTTTTACTCCCCAAAAAGTCCTGAATTTCACGAAAATAAAGCTGTGTGTGTGTGTGTGTGTGTGTGTGTGTGTGTGTGTGTGTGTGTGTGTGTGTGTGTGTTGGAGGATCCCTTTTCTTCTGGTTTCAAGGAGTTGACTTGTCTGTAAAGGCAAGGAGGCCATTTCTAGGCATAAGCCACCAATGGCAGGGTTTGGTGAGGGTTTTCACAGGGGTTGGAAGAAACCTGCCTCTGTTTTCCTTGACTTTAGAAAAGTCGCAGTTCATGGGAACTGAACAATTGTAGCAGTGTGTTGGAAAAGAGTATGGTGATGACCTTGGGAAAAGGTCAAGAATAACAACAAGTGTGTGGTGTGCGTGTGTGAGTGCGCGTGTGCATATGCGTATGCGTGTGTGAGTTCCGTGTGTGTGTGTAGTGCGCATGTGTTTACTCTTAAAACAAGTGATTTATGTCTGATTAGCAAGCTAACTCATCTAATAATAAAGTTGTGTTACCTTGCAATAACTCATACAGCATGCTAATAACTGACATACTTGAGGCTAATATTTCATTATGAGCCTAATACAGACCCACTAACCTTTTTATGAGATTGTGGCCCCACTAGTGTGACACTTGATCTACAAAAGTATGTATTTAAATGGCCATCCTGTGAACAGGGTTTTGGAAGAACACCTCATAAATCAATGAGGAAACTAAACAGGGGTAGTCCCTCATGACAAAGTACTACTGAATTACTACTCATCACTACTACACTAAACCTACTGGCAGAGGTGGAAAAAGTACCCAACTGTCATACTTGAGTAAAAGTAAAAATACCTTAATAGAAAATAACTTAAGTAAAAGTCATCCAGTCAAATTCTACTTGTCTAAAAGTATTTGGTTTAAAATATACTTAAGTATCAAAAGTAAAAGTATAAATAATTTCAAATTCCTTATATTAAACAAACCATTTACTTGTTTTTTAAATTTACGGATAGCCAGGGGCACACTCCAACATTCAGACATCATTTACAAACGAAGCATCTGTGTTTAGTGAGTCCGCCAGATTAGAGGCAGTAGGGAGGACCAAGGATGTTCGGTTAATAAGTGCTTGAATTTGACCATTTTCCTGTCCTGCTAAGCATTCAAAATGTAACGAGTACTTTTGGGTGTCAAGGAAAATGTATGGAGTAAAAAGTACAATATTTTCTTTAGGAATGTAGTGAAGTAAAAGTAGTCAAAGAAATGTATAGTAAAGTACAGATAACCGACAAAACTACTTAACTAGTACTTTAAAGTACTGCCTACTGGTTTTACTACTTGGTATTGAGATGTGTAATAAACCAATAAGGATGTATATAGTAATTTAAGTAGTAATAAGTGATAGATTGGGACATACAGTGCCTTCGGAAAGTATTCAGACCTCTTGACTTTTTCCACATTTTGTTACGTTACAGCCTTATTCTATAATGGATTAAATTAAACAAAAATAATCCGCAATCGACACACAATATCCCATAATGACAAAGCGAAAACAGTWTTTWTTTRTTTTCGCAAATGTATTAACATTTAAAACAGAAATACCTTATTTGTCATTATGGGGTATTAAAACAATTGAATCAATTTTAGAATAAGGCTGTAACGTAACAAAATGTGGAAAAAGTCAAGGGGTCTGAATACTTTCCCAAAGGCCACTGTATGTCTGCTGGTGAACACTACATATTTCCTACTCAAATCAGTGCATCATTCACTACAATACTGAGGAACTATTGAGCGTTTGGGTATCTACTACTTAAAACCTACACAGTCCTAAGCAATTCCTACATATTCATTATTGAATGACTATACAATGCCTACAGGTTACTGCTGTATGCCTACTCAATCCCTATTGAATTACTACTGCCATCTGTGTAGTAAACCAGTAGTGATTTATGAAGTAATTTAAGTAGTAATGGGTGGTAAATAAGGACGAACAGTATGTCTACTGGTGAACACTTCATATTCCCTAATCAAATATATTTGTATCCACTACTTAAAACCTCCACATTCCTAAACAATTACCCCATGTTCATCAAACAAGAAATAATCTTATACAAACTTAATTGCATTTTTATTTGTATTAAATTAATTAACATTGATTACATTTCTTAAATTCCTTAATTACAACACTTTTAATCCATTTGAAGCCTTGTCTTCGTTCAGCTTTGACTAAACTGTCTTCAGATCCTCTTTTTTGTAGGAGCCACATTTCTCCACCACGTAACCTTTTAGAAAATACAGACAAGAACAAGAGACAACCAATTATAACTTATGCCATTACCAATAATCTGCTAACAGAGGTCACATAAGARAACACAGACAGGGCCTCTCGAGTGGCACAGCGGTCTAAGGCACTYCAAGGCGTTACTACAGACCCGGGTTCATTTCTGGCTGTGCCACAACCGCCCGTGGCCGGGAGTCCCAAAGGACGGCGCACAATTGGCCCAGCGTCATCCGGGTTAGGGGAGGGTTTGGCCGGTGAGGCTTTTACTTGGCTCATTGCGCTCTATTAACTCCTTGTGGCAGGCCGGTTTATATGGACCAACATCGCACATGGGAGCAGCGATGACGTCATCCCGTCATCTAAAAACTTGACAGACATTGGATGAATAGAAAATGTTTATATCTTCAGCTGTGAGTTATATAAACGGCTAAACAACGACATGAAAGTATTKAAAAAATATAAAGGATGTCACGCCCTGGCCTTAGTATTATTTGTTTTCTTTATTATTTTAGTTAGGTCAGGGTGTGACATGGGGTATGTGTGTGTTTTGGGTGATTATATGGTATAGGGGTATGTGTGTGTTTTGGTGATTATATGGTATAGGGTTTGTGTAGTGTATGGGTTTGTGTTGAGTGTTATGTGTCTAGGTATGTCTATGGATG